>NC_143039.1:4617500-4700000 GCF_057628025.1 Oncorhynchus mykiss | reverse complement strand
ACTAGAAATCCAGGGACGAGACACACACGGCTCATAGCCCAGTCACCGCTCCACAGCACCCGGCAAAACACGGAGTGGAATGAGGCGGTCTGCCTCCTACCAAGCATATAGGGGCGCAAATATGGGGTTTTCTCAAGACTAGGGGCACTAACATGGGGTTTTCTCAAGACTAGGGGCACTAACATGGGGTTTTCTCAAGGCTAGGGGCACTAACATGGGGTTTTCTCAAGACTAGGGGCACTAACATGGGGTTTTCTCAAGACTAGGGGCACTAACATGGGGTTTTCTCAAGACTAGGGGCACTAACATGGGGGTTTCTCAAGACTAGGGGCACTAACATGGGGTTTTCTCAAGACTAGGGGCACTAACATGGGGCTTTCTCAAGGCTAGGGGCACTAACATGGGGTTTTCTCAAGACTAGGGGCACTAACATGGGGTTTTCTCAAGACTAGGGGCACTAACATGGGGTTTCTCAAGGCTAGGGGCACTAACATGGGGTTTTCTCAAGACTAGGGGCACTAACATGGGGTTTCTCAAGGCTAGGGGCACTAACATGGGGTTTTCTCAAGACTAGGGGCACTAACATGGGGTTTTCTCAAGACTAGGGGCACTAACATGGGGTTTTCTCAAGGCTAGGGGCACTAACATGGGGTTTCTCAAGGCTAGGGGCACTAACATGGGGTTTTCTCAAGACTAGGGGCACTGACATGGGGTTTCTCAAGGCTAGGGGCACACACATTGTGGATGTTTGCACCATTCAAAAATGTAGAACCAGGAACAGATGTAGCACTTGGTTCACTCCAGACCTGACTGCCCTTGACCAGCACAAAAACAGCCTGTGGTGTACTGCATTAGCATCGAATAGCCCCCGTGAACTTTTCACCGAAGGTAGGAACCAATATACACAGGCAGTTAGGAAAGCAAAGGCTAGCTTTTTCAAACAGAAATTTGCTTCCTGCAACACAAACTCAAAAAGGGTCTGGGACACTGTAAAGTCCATGGAGAATAATAGCACCTCCTCCCAGCTTCCCACTGCACTGAAGATAGGAAACACTGGCACCTCCGATAAATCCACTATAATTGAACATTTCAATAAGCATTTTTCTACGGCTGGCCATGCTTTCCACCTGGCTACCCCTACCCCGGTCAACAGCACTGCACCCCCCACAGCTACTCGCCCAAACCTCCCCCTTTCTCCTTCTCCCAAATCCAGATAGCAGATGTTCTGAAAGAGCTGCAAAATCTGGACCCCTACAAATCAGCCGGGCTAGACAATCTGGACCCTTTCTTTCTAAAATTATCTGCCAAAATTTATGCAACCCCTATTACTAGCCCGTTCAACCTCTCTTTCGTATCGTCTGAGATCCCCAAAGATTGGAAATCTGCCGCGGTCATCCCCCTCTTCAAAGTGGGAGACACTCTAGACCCAAACTGCTACAGACCTATATCTATCCTACCTTGCCTTTCTAAGGTTTTCGAAAGCCAAGTTAACAAACAGATTACTGACCATTTCGAATCCCACCATACCTTCTCCGCTATGCAATCTGGTTTCAGAGCTGATCATGGGAGCACCTCAGCCACACTTAAGGTCCTAAACGACATCATAACCGCCATCGATAAGAGACATTACTGTGCAGCTGTATTCATCAACCTGGCCAAGGCTTTCCACTCTGGTTATTAAATCATAACCGCCATCGATAAGAGATAAGAGACATTACTGTGCAGCTGTATTCATCAACCTGGCCAAGGCTTTCCATTCTGGTTATTAAATCATAACCGCCATCGATAAGAGATAAGAGACATTACTGTGCAGCTGCATTCATCGACCTGGCCAAGGCTTTCCATTCTGGTTATTAAATCATAACCGCCATCGATAAGAGATAAGAGACATTACTGTGCAGCTGTATTCATCAACCTGGCCAAGGCTTTCCATTCTGGTTATTAAATCATAACCGCCATCGATAAGAGATAAGAGACATTACTGTGCAGCTGCATTCATCGACCTGGCCAAGGCTTTCCATTCTGGTTATTAAATCATAACCGCCATCGATAAGAGATAAGAGACATTACTGTGCAGCTGTATTCATCGACCTGGCCAAGGCTTTCCACTCTGGTTATTAAATCATAACCGCCATCGATAAGAGACATTACTGTGCAGCTGTATTCATCATCCTGGCCAAGGCTTTCCACTCTGGTTATTAAATCATAACCGCCATCGATAAGAGACATTACTGTGCAGCTGTATTCATCATCCTGGCCAAGGCTTTCCACTCTGGTTATTAAATCATAACCGCCATCGATAAGAGACATTACTGTGCAGCTGTATTCATCGACCTGGCCAAGGCTTTCCACTCTGGTTATTAAATCATAACCGCCATCGATAAGAGATAAGAGACATTACTGTGCTGCTGTATTCATCGACCTGGCCAAGGCTTTCCACTCTGGTTATTAAATCATAACCGCCATCGATAAGAGATAAGAGACATTACTGTGCAGCTGTATTCATCAACCTGGCCAAGGCTTTCCATTCTGGTTATTAAATCATAACCGCCATCGATAAGAGACATTACTGTGCTGCTGTATTCATCGACCTGGCCAAGGCTTTCCACTCTGGTTATTAAATCATAACCACCATCGATAAGAGACATTACTGTGCAGCTGTATTCATCAACCTGGCCAAGGCTTTCCACTCTGGTTATTAAATCATAACCGCCATCGATAAGAGATAAGAGACATTACTGTGCAGCTGTATTCATCAACCTGGCCAAGGCTTTCCACTCTGGTTATTAAATCATAACCGCCATCGATAAGAGATAAGAGACATTACTGTGCAGCTGTATTCATCAACCTGGCCAAGGCTTTCCACTCTGGTTATTAAATCATAACCGCCATCGATAAGAGACATTACTGTGCAGCTGTATTCATTGTTGTACATTGTTGTTTTTCCCTCAGCACTGCACAGCTGATTAAAATGATCAACTCATCATCAAGTTTCAAGTGGTATTTTTTGTGTTCATTTGTGATGCCGTCCTTGATATGATCCTGTTATTGTCACATGCTACACATGCACATGTGTGTGTCCGTGCATGTATCAATCCAATGTTACCATGATTTGTTATCAGGGATATTATACTTTAGTAATCCACCTGGTGATGTAACAGTCTAGTAATTACATTGTCTTCCATATTCTTACAGATACCTTGTAACTGGAGATTCCTTCAAAACGACTGCCTACAGTTATCGTGTAGGGCACTGCAAGGTTGTTGTGCATTGTTGCCAGTGTTACCAGGGCCAACTGGGACTGCCTCGTGGGGGAATTCAGGCATGTGACGGCTACCTGTGTCCTGCATAACTTCATGGAGATGGACGACGAGGACCAGGAGGGAACTTGCAGCTCTCCTCCGTGTGCCAGAGGAAAAGTCTGCTGCTCTGCAGGATGTTGCAGGGATGGGGGCCAACGCCGCAGCACGGGAGGCCATCCGTGTGCGGGAGATCTTCCCCTCCTACTTCTTGGAAGAGGGTGCTGTTCCCTGGCAACACCTTGTGCCACAGGCTACACTAGGCACAACCAACGGCTCTTCTAGGAGCCACCCATTTACTCAGCTATATCATCAACTACAGTTGTTCAATACTCAGTTTCTCTCCCTTCTACTTCTCGGGTGACGGAGCTGTTGAGGTAAGGGTGATGTCAGCACATGTTTTAAGAGTCACCCACCTTGAGAAAATGTAGAACAACCCACAACCACCACCTACACCACCTGAGCGCCGCCTAATCGGACTCCCAATCACGGCCGGATGTGATTCAGCCTCCTGATTGATGGATGGTGTTGTGCAGTAAGCAGGCTCAGGTGTATAACTGTGGCTCCTTCCACCTTCAACGAATAGGCCAGGGGGCCGACCGTGGAGGATAGTAAGACACTCCGTTAGTTCTGTTTCTATAACTACGCTGTATGGTTTGTCCTCGTGTGTCCGTCCAGGTTGTTCAGCATCTGCAGCCACTTAGTGTGGACGACAGGTGAGGCCACAGATCCCTGTTGAACACAGTCTCTACCTTATTTTCCCAATAACAGTCTCTCTCTCCTCACTTCATCCCTCTCCCTCTCTCCTCTCTCCTCCCCTAAAGATCCTCTAGGTTCTATCAGCTGTGTCGGTGAACCCCTCCCGTATCTGAACTGGCTACAAAGAGGGCAGAGCATGATCAAAGATGAGAGGTCACTTGGTGGGGTCAACGGGAAGTATTATTAAAGAGATGCTTCCTAGAAATAGAGATGTAGTCGTCCCAGAGTTAATGATCCAAGGTCAGTTATGCATTTCACCTCCTGATGATTCATTAATCATATGCTGTCTGCCCTCTGTTCTCATCTCTTTCCCTGTCTGTCTTCCCTGTCTGTCTTCCCTGTCTGTCTCCTCTGTTCTAATCTCTTTCCCTGTCTGGCTCCCCTGTCTGTCTCCTCTGTTCTAATCTCTTACCCTGTCTGTCTTCCCTGTCTGTCTCCTCTGTTCTCATCTCTTTCCCTGTCTGTCGTCCCTGTCTGTCTTCCCTGTCTGTCGTCCCTGTCTGTCTTCCCTGTCTGTCGTCCCTGTCTGTCTCCTCTGTTCTAATCTCTTTCCCTGTCTGTCTTCCCTGTCTGTCTCCTCTGTTCTAATCTCTTCCCTGTCTGTCTTCCCTGTCTGTCTCCTCTGTTCTAATCTCTTTCCCTGTCTGTCTTCCCTGTCTGTCTCCTCTGTTCTAATCTCTTCCCTGTCTGTCTTCCCTGTCTGTCTCCTCTGTTCTAATCTCTTCCCTGTCTGTCTTCCCTGTCTGTTTTCCCTGTCTGTTTTCCCTGTCTGTCGTCCCTGTCTGTCGTCCCTGTCTGTCTCCTCTGTTCTAATCTCTTTCCCTGTCTGTCTTCCCTGTCTGTCTTCCCTGTCTGTCTCCTCTGTTCTAATCTCTTTCCCTGTCTGTCTTCCCTGTCTGTCGTCCCTGTCTGTCTTCCCTGTCTGTCTCCTCTGTTCTAATCTCTTTCCCTGTCTGTCTTCCCTGTCTGTCGTCCCTGTCTGTCTTCCCTGTCTGTCTTCCCTGTCTGTCTCCTCCGTTCTCATCTCTTTCCCTGTCTGTCTTCCCGGTCTGTCTTCCCTGTTCTAATCTCTTTCCCTGTCTGTCTTCCCTGTCTGTCGTCCCTGTCTGTCTTCCCTGTCTGTCTTCCCTCCTCCTTCGTTCTCATCTCTTTCCCTGTCTTTCTTCCCTGTCTGTCTTCCCTGTCTGTCGTCCCTGTCTGTCTTCCCTGTTTGTCTTCCCTGTCTGTCTTCCCTAATCCTCCGTTCTCATCGCTTTTCCCTGTCTGTCTCCTTCCCTGTCTGTCTTCCCTGTCTGTCTTCCCTGTCTGTCTTCCCTCCTCCTCCGTTCTCATCTCTTTTCCCTGTCTGTCTTCCCTGTCTGTCTTCCCTGTCTGTCTTCCCTGTCTGTCGTCCCTGTCTGTCTTCCCTGTCTGTCTTCCCTGTCTGTCTTCCCTCCTCCTCCGTTCTCATCTCTTTTCCCTGTCTGTCTTCCCTGTCTGTCTTCCCTGTCTGTCTTCCCTGTCTGTCTTCCCTCCTCCTCCGTTCTCATCTCTTTTCCCTGTCTGTCTTCCCTGTCTGTCTTCCCTGTCTGTCTCCCCTGTCTGTCTTCCCTGTCTGTCTTCCCTGTCTGTCTACCCTCCTCCTCTGTTCTCATCTCTTTTCCCTGTCTGTCTTTGACACTCTCTCTCACGCCTCTCTCCTGACCTCCTCTTTCTTCCTCTGTTCTAATCTCTTTCCCTGTCTGTCTTCCCTGTCTGTCTTCCCTGTCTGTCGTCCCTGTCTGTCTTCCCTGTCTGTCTTTGACACTCTCTCTCACACCTCTCTCCCAACCTCCTCTTTCTTCCTCTGTTGTTATAGTTCACTCCAGATGTGCTTTGAAGTACAGATTGCACTTGTATCTACCGTGCATTTGGAAAGTATTCAGACCCTTTGACTTTCTCTGAGCAATCAGGGGAGAAGGGCCTTGGTCAGGGAGGTGACCAAGAACCCAATGGTCACACTGACAGAGCTCCAGTTCCTCTATGGAGATGGGAGAGCCTTCCAGAAGGGCCTTGGTCAGGGAGGTGACCAAGAACCCAATGGTCACTCTGACAGAGCTCCAGTTCCTCTATGGAGATGGGAGAGCCTTCCAGAAGGGCCTTGGTCAGGGAGGTGACCAAGAACCCAATGGTCACTCTGACAGAGCTCCAGTTCCTCTATGGAGATGGGAGAGCCTTCCAGAAGGGCCTTGGTCAGGGAGGTGACCAAGAACCCAATGGTCACACTGACAGAGCTCCAGTTCCTCTATGGAGATGGGAGAACCTTCCAGAAGGGCCAGGTCAGGGAGGTGACCAAGAACCCAATGGTCACTCTGACAGAGCTCCAGTTCGTCTATGGAGATGGGAGAGCCTTCCAGAAGGGCCTTGGTCAGGGAGGTGACCAAGAACCCAATGGTCACTCTGACAGAGCTCCAGTTCCTCTATGGAGATGGGAGAACCTTCCAGAAGGGCCAGGTCAGGGAGGTGACCAAGAACCCAATGGTCACTCTGACAGAGCTCCAGTTCCTCTATGGAGATGGGAGAACCTTCCAGAAGGGCCAGGTCAGGGAGGTGACCAAGAACCCAATGGTCACACTGACAGAGCTCCAGTTCCTCTATGGAGATGGGAGAGCCTTCCAGAAGGACCCTGGTCAGGGAGGTGGCCAAGAACTCAATGGTCACTCTGACAGAGCTCCAGAGTTCCTCTATGGAGATGGGAGAACCTTCCAGAAAGACAACAATCTCTGCAGTACTCCACCAATCAGGCCTTTATGGTGTAATGGCCACACAGAAGCCGAGACTAGTCGGGATCGAGGGAAAGATGAGTACAGAGAGATCCTTGATGAAAACACGCTCAGGACGTCAGACTTGGGCGATGGTTCACCTTCCAACAGGACAACGACCCTAAGCACACAGCCAAGACAACGCAGGATTGGCTTCGGGACAAGTTTCTGAATGTCCTTGAGTGGTCCAGCCAGAGCCCGGACTTGAACCCGATAGAACATCTCTGGAGAGACCTGAAAATAGCTGTTCAACGATGCTCCCCATCCAACCTGACAGAGCTTGAGAAGAATGGGAGAAACTCCCCAAATACAGATGTGCCAAGCTTGCAGCATCATACCCAAGAAGACTCAAGGCTGTAATCGATGGCAGAGGTGCTTCAGCAAAGTACTGAGTAAAGGGTCTGAATACTTATTTAAATGTGATATTTCAGTTTTCAGCCTGGTTCCTCTCTACCCAGTACAGCCAGAAGAGGACTGGTCACCCCTCAGAGCCTGGTTCCTCTGGTCTACCCAGTACAGCCAGTAGAGGACTGGTCACCCCTCAGAACCTGGTTCCTCTCTACCCAGTACAGCCAGTGAGGACTGGTCACCCCTCAGAGCCTGGTTCCTCTGGTCTACCCAGTACAGCCAGTAGAGGACTGGTCACCCCTCAGAGCCTGGTTCCTCTGGTCTACCCAGTACAGTCCTCTACTGGCTGGTCACCCCTCAGAACCTGGTTCCTCTCTACCCAGTACAGCCAGTGAGGACTGGTCACCCCTCAGAGCCTGGTTCCTCTGGTCTACCCAGTACAGCCAGTAGAGGACTGGTCACCCCTCAGAACCTGGTTCCTCTCTACCCAGTACAGCCAGTGAGGACTGGTCACCCCTCAGAACCTGGTCATCTCTACCCAGTACAGCCAGTGGAGGACTGGTCACCCCTCAGAGCCTGGTTCCTCTCTACCCAGTACTGCCAGAAGAGGACTGGCCACCCCTCAGAGCCTGGTTCCTCTGGTCTACCCAGTACAGCCAGTAGAGGACTGGTCACCCCTCAGAGCCTGGTTCCTCTGGTCTACCCAGTACAGCCAGTAGAGGACTGGTCACCCCTCAGAACCTGGTCATCTCTACCCAGTACAGCCAGTGGAGGACTGGTCACCCCTCAGAGCCTGGTTCCTCTCTACCCAGTACTGCCAGTAGAGGACTGGCCACCCCTCAGAGCCTGGTTCCTCTGGTCTACCCAGTACAGCCAGTAGAGGACTGGTCACCCCTCAGAGCCTGGTTCCTCTCTACCCAGTACAGCCAGTAGAGGACTGGTCACCCCTCAGAGCCTGGTTCCTCTCTACCCAGTACTGCCAGTAGAGGACTGGCCACCCCTCAGATCCTGGTTCCTCTGGTCTACCCAGTACAGCCAGTAGAGGACTGGTCACCCCTCAGAGCCTGGTTCCTCTGGTCTACGCAGTACAGCCAGTAGAGGACTGACCACCCCTCAGAGCCTGGTTCCTCTCTACCCGGTACAGCCAGGTCACCCCTCAGAGCCTGGTTCCTCTCTACCCAGTACAGCCAGTAGAGGACTGGTCACCCCTCAGAGCCTGGTTCCTCTGCTCTACCCAGTACAGCCAGTAGAGGACTGGTCACCCCTCAGAGCCTGGTTCCTCTGGTCTACCCAGTACAGCCAGTAGAGGACTAGCCACCCCTCAGAGCCTGGTTCCTCTCTACCCAGTACAGCCATGTCACCCCTCAGAGCCTGGTTCCTCTGGTCTACCCAGTACAGCCAGTAGAGGACTGGTCACCACTCAGAGCCTGGTTCCTCTCTACCCAGTACAGCCAGAAGAGGACTGGCCACCCCTCAGAGCCTGGTTCCTCTCTACCCAGTACAGCCAGTAGAGGACTGGTCATCCTTCAGAGCCTGGTTCCTCTGGTCTACCCAGTACAGCCAGTAGAGGACTAGCCACCCCTCAGAGCCTGGTTCCTCTCTACCCGGTACAGCCAGGTCACCCCTCAGAGCCTGGTTCCTCTCTACCCAGTACAGCCAGTAGAGGACTGGTCACCCCTCAGAGCCTGGTTCCTCTTTAGCTTTCTTCCTAGGTTCTGGCCTTTCTAGGGAGTTTTTCCCAGCCACTGTGCTTCTACACCTGCATTGCTTGTTGTTTGGGGTTATATGCTGGGTTTCTGTACAGCACTTTGTGACATCAGCTGACCTAAGAAGGGCTTTATAAAACATTTGATTAATAGTAAATATCCTATTACTATGCTTTTGCAAGTCACTGCCTGTTCGGTTTAACAAAGCCCGCAGGTTTTATCAATATTTTATTAAATATAAACACTTTTAATATTTGAATAAGAATGCATGATGGGTAAAGAATATTTCCATATTTTCTTGGAACAAATGGGATTAATTTTAGGCTCATAGGTAGCCTCTAGAGCTACAGCATGTCTGGTAAAATGTGCTCATAGGTAGCCTCTAGAGCTACAGCATGTCTGGTAAAATGTGCTCATAGGTAGCCTCTAGAGCTACAGCATGTCTGGTCAAATGTGCTCATAGGTAGCCTCTAGAGCTACAGCATGTCTGGTAAAATGTGCTCATAGGTAGCGTCTAGAGCTACAGCATGTCTGGTAAAATGTGTTCATAGGTAGCCTCTAGAGCTACAGCATGTCTGGTAAAATGTGCTCATAGGTAGCCTCTAGAGCTACAGAATGCCTGGTAAAATGTGCTCATAGGTAGCCTCTAGAGCTACAGCATGTCTGGTAAAATGTGCTCATAGGTAGCCTCTAGAGCTACAGCATGTCTGGTAAAATGTGCTCATAGGTAGCCTCTAGATCTACAGCATGTCTGGTAAAATGTGTTCATAGGTAGCCTCTAGAGCTACAGCATGTCTGGTAAAATGTGCTCATAGGTAGCCTCTAGAGCTACAGCATGTCTGGTAAAATGTGCTCATAGGTAGCCTCTAGAGCTACAGCATGTCTGTTAAAATGTGCTCATAGGTAGCCTCTAGAGCTACAGCATGTCTGGTAAAATGTGCTCATAGGTAGCCTCTAGAGCTACAGCATGTCTGTTAAAATGTGCTCATAGGTAGCCTCTAGAGCTACAGCATGTCTGGTAAAATGTGCTCATAGGTAGCCTCTAGATCTACAGCATGTCTGGTAAAATGTGTTCATAGGTAGCCTCTAGAGCTACAGCATGTCTGTTAAAATGTGCTCATCGGTAGCCTCTAGAGCTACAGCATGTCTGTTAAAATGTGATTAACATTGTCTCAATATTTGTCGTGTCTTTGATTTTTTTTAAAACCCATGTTTATCACTAATAATATTCAACTTTATCCCCCAAAATGCAGCACTAACCCCAAAGCTGTTCCATGCATGGTTTATCCTGCTTCTAGTAACATTCAGATCCCGGTAGCCTATGATTACAGCCCTAATGACAGGGTCTGACTCAGAACCACAACGTGTACTGTGCACTACACCAAGACTGGAGAGAAGGTCAACCTTTAAAGCTACAATGACATTATTATTTAAAGGTCTACAAATTACATCAACATTTATATTTATAGAAGAGTTCTGCATTCACTACAGTTCAGAGTCAGGAAGACATTAAAATATGAACAGCATCTTTAAAGATCTACAGATGAATATGCATTTAGAATCCTTTGTTGTATTCACCACTCCACCACTCCACCACTCCACCACTCCACCACTACTCCACCACTCCACCACTCCACCACTCCACCACTACTACACCACTCCACCACTCCACTACTCCACCTCTCCACCACTACTACACCACTCCACCACTCCACTACTCCACCTCTCCACCACTACTCCACCACTCCACCACTACTCCACTACTCCACCACTCCACCACTACTACACCACTCCACCACTCCACTACTCCACCTCTCCACCACTACTCCACCACTCCACCACTCCACCACTACTCCACTACTCCACCACTCCACCACTCCACCACTACTACACCACTCCACCATTCCACTACTCCACCTCTCCACCACTACTCCACCACTCCACCACTCCACCACTACTACACCACTCCACCACTCCACCACTCCACCACTCCACTACTCCACTACTCCACCACTCCACTACTCCACTACTCCACTACTCCACCACTCCACCACTCCACTACTCCACTACTCCACCACTCCACTACTCCACTACTCCACTACTCCACCACTCCACCACTACTACACCACTCCACCACTCCACCACTCCACTACTCCACCTCTACTCCACCACTCCACCACTCCACCACTACTACACCACTCCACCACTCCACCACTCCACCACTCCACCACTCCACCACTACTACACCACTCCACCACTCCACCACTCCACCACTCCACTACTCCACCTCTACTCCACCACTCCACCACTCCACCACTACTACACCACTCCACCACTCCACCACTCCACCACTCCACTACTCCACTACTCCACCACTCCACTACTCCACCACTCCACTACTCCACTACTCCACTACTCCACCACTCCACCACTCCACCACTACTACACCACTCCACCACTCCACCACTCCACCACTCCACCACTCCACTACTCCACCACTCCACCACTCCACTACTCCACTACTCCACCACTCCACCACTCCACCACTACTACACCACTCCACCACTCCACCACTCCACTACTCCACCTCTACTCCACCACTCCACCACTCCACTACTCCACTACTCCACTACTCCACCACTCCACTACTCCACTACTCCACCACTCCACCACTCCACCACTACTACACCACTCCACCACTCCACCACTCCACCACTCCACTACTCCACCTCTACTCCACCACTCCACCACTCCACTACTCCACTACTCCACTACTCCACTACTCCACTACTCCACCACTCCACTACTCCACTACTCCACTACTCCACCACTCCACCACTCCACCACTACTACACCACTCCACCACTCCACCACTCCACCACTCCACTACTCCACCTCTACTCCACCACTCCACCACTCCACTACTCCACTACTCCACCACTCCACCACTCCACCACTACTACACCACTCCACCACTCCACCACTCCACCACTCCACTACTCCACCTCTACTCCACCACTCCACTACTCCACTACTCCACCTCTACTCCACCACTCCACCACTCCACTACTCCACTACTCCACTACTCCACTACTCCACTACTACACCACTCCACCACTCCACCACTCCACCACTCCACTACTCCACCTCTACTCCACCACTCCACCACTCCACCACTACTACACCACTCCACCACTCCACCACTCCACCACTCCACTACTCCACTACTCCACTACTCCACTACTCCACCACTCCACTACTCCACTACTCCACTACTCCACTACTCCACCACTCCACCACTCCACCACTACTACACCACTCCACCACTCCACCACTCCACCACTCCACCACTCCACTACTCCACCACTCCACTACTCCACTACTCCACCACTCCACCACTCCACCACTACTACACCACTCCACCACTCCACCACTCCACTACTCCACCTCTACTCCACCACTCCACCACTCCACTACTCCACTACTCCACTACTCCACCACTCCACTACTCCACTACTCCACCACTCCACCACTCCACCACTACTACACCACTCCACCACTCCACCACTCCACCACTCCACTACTCCACCTCTACTCCACCACTCCACCACTCCACTACTCCACTACTCCACTACTCCACTACTCCACTACTCCACCACTCCACTACTCCACTACTCCACTACTCCACCACTACTACACCACTCCACCACTCCACCACTCCACCACTCCACTACTCCACCTCTACTCCACCACTCCACCACTCCACTACTCCACTACTCCACCACTCCACCACTCCACCACTACTACACCACTCCACCACTCCACCACTCCACCACTCCACTACTCCACCTCTACTCCACCACTCCACTACTCCACTACTCCACCTCTACTCCACCACTCCACCACTCCACTACTCCACTACTCCACTACTCCACTACTCCACCACTCCACTACTCCACCTCTCCACCACTACTCCACCACTCCACCACTCCACCACTCCACCACTCCACTACTCCACTACTCCACCACTCCACTACTCCACCACTCCACCACTCCACTACTCCACTACTCCACTACTCCACCACTCCACCACTCCACCACTACTACACCACTCCACCACTCCACCACTCCACCACTCCACTACTCCACCTCTACTCCACCACTCCACTACTCCACTACTCCACTACTCCACTACTCCACTACTCCACCACTCCACTACTCCACTACTCCACCACTCCACCACTCCACCACTACTACACCACTCCACCACTCCACCACTCCACCACTCCACTACTCCACCTCTACTCCACCACTCCACCACTCCACTACTCCACTACTCCACCACTCCACTACTCCACCACTCCACTACTCCACCACTCCACCACTCCACTACTCCACCACTCCACTACTCCACTACTCCACCACTCCACCACTCCACCACTCCACCACTCCACTACTCCACCACTCCACTACTACACTACTCCACTACTCCACCACTCCACCACACCACCACTCCACCTCTCCACTACTCCACCACTCCACCACTCCACTACTACACTACTCCACTACTCCACCACTCCACCACACCACCACTCCACCACTCCACTACTCCACCACTCCCCCACTCCACTACTCCACCACTCCACCACACCACCACTCCACTACTCCACTACTCCACCACTCCACTACTCCACCACACCACCACTCCACCACTCCACCACTCCACTACTCCACTACTCCACCACTCCACCTCTCCACCACTCCACCTCTCCACTACTCCACCACTCCACCACTCCACCACTCCACCTCTCCACCACTCCACCACTCCACCACTCCACCACTCCACCACACCACTACTCCACCACACCACTACTCCACCACTCCACCACTCCACCACTCCACTACTCCACCACTCCACCACTCCACTACTCCACCACTCCACTACTCCACCACACCACCGCTCCACCGCTCCACCACTCCACCACTCCACTACTACACTACTCCACTACTCCACCACTCCACCACTCCACCACTCCACCTCTCCACCACTCCACTACTCCACTACTCCACCACTCCACCACTCCACTACTCCACCACTCCACCACTCCACCACTCCACCTCTCCACCACTCCACCACTCCACCACTCCACTACTCCACCACTCCACTACTCCACTACTCCACCACTCCACCACTCCACTACTCCACCACTCCACTACTCCACTACTCCACCACTCCACCACTCCACCACTCCACTACTCCACCACTCCACTACTCCACTACTCCACCACTCCACCACTCCACCACTCCACTACTCCACCACACCACCACTCCACCACTCCACCACTCCACTACACCACCACTCCACTACTCCACTACTCCACCACTCCACCACTCCACCACTCCACCACTCCACTACTCCACCACTCCTCCACTCCACTACTCCACCACTCCACCACACCACTACTCCACTACTCCACCTCTCCACCACTCCACCACTCCACTACTCCACCACTCCACCACTCCACCACTCCACCACTCCACTACTCCACCTCTCCACCACACCACTACTCCACTACTCCACCACTCCACCACTCCACCACTCCACCACTCCACCTCTCCACCACACCACTACTCCACCACTCCACCACTCCACTACTCCACCACTCCACTACTCCACTACTCCACCACTCCACCACTCCACCACTCCACTACTCCACCACTCCTCCACTCCACTACTCCACCACTCCACCACACCACTACTCCACTACTCCACCTCTCCACCACTCCACCACTCCACTACTCCACCACTCCACCACTCCACCACTCCACCACTCCACTACTCCACCTCTCCACCACACCACTACTCCACTACTCCACCTCTCCACCACTCCACCACTCCACCACTCCACCACTCCACTACTCCACCACTCCACCACTCCACTACTCCACCACTCCACTACTCCACTACTCCACCACTCCACCACACCACCACTCCACCACTCCACTACTCCACCACTCCACCACTCCACTACTCCACCACTCCACCACTCCACTACTCCACCACTCCACCACTCCACTACTCCACCACTCCACCACTCCACTACTCCACCACTCCACCACTCCACCACTCCACTACTCCACCACTCCACTACTCCACCACTCCACCACTCCACTACTCCACTACTCCACCTCTCCACCACACCACCACTCCACCACTCCACTACTCCACTACTCCACCACTCCACCACACCACCACTCCACCACTCCACCACTCCACTACTCCACCACTCCACCACTCCACTACTCCACCACTCCACTACTCCACTACTCCACCACACCACCACTCCACCACTCCACCACTCCACTACTCCACTACTCCACTACTCCACCACTCCACCTCTCCACCACTCCACCACTCCACTACTCCACTACTCCACCACTCCACCACTCCACCACTCCACTGCTCCACCACTCCACTACTCCACTCTACAGTAGAGTATATAACAGTAATATATGAGTATATACCAGTAGAGTCTATAACATTAATATAAGAGTTTAACTGTAGATAATATAACAGTAGAGTATATAACAGTAAAAAAAGAGTATATAACAGTAGGGTTATACCGGTAGAGTATATGCCAGTAGAGTATATACCAGTAGAGTACATAACAGTAGAGTATATAACAGCAGAGTATACCAGTAGAGTGTATAACAGTAATATAAGAGTGTGCAACGGTAGAGTATATAGCATTAGAGTATATAACAATAATAGTAATATAAGAGTATAGACGAGTAGAGTATATAACAGTAGAGTATACAACAGTAGAGTATATAACAGTATAGTATATACCAGTAGAGTATATAACAGTAATATAAGAGTATATAAGAATAGAGTATATAACAGTAATATAAGAGTATAGACAAGTAGAGTATATAACAGTAGAGTATACAACAGTAGAGTATATAACAGTAGAGTATATAACAGTAATATAAGAGTATATAAGAATAGAGTATATAACAGTAGAGTATATAACAGTAGAGTATATAACAGTAGAGTATATAACAGTAATATAAGAGTATATAAGAATAGAGTATATAACAGTAGAGTATACAACAGTAGAGTATATAACAGTAGAGTATTTAACAGTAGAGTATATAACAGTAGAGTATATAACAGTAATATAAGAGTATATAAGAATAGAGTCTATAACAGCAGAGTATATAACAGTAGAGTATATAACAGTAGAGTATATAACAGTAGAGTATATAACAGCAGAGTATATAACAGTAGAGTATATAACAGTAGAGTATATAACAGTAATATAAGAGTATATAAGAATAGAGTATATAACAGTAGAGTACATAACAGTAGAGTATATAACAGTAATATAAGAGTATATAAGAATAGAGTATATAACAGTAGAGTATATAAGAGTGGAGAATATAACAGTAGAGACTATAAGAGTAGATTATATAACAGTAGAGTATAAACCAGTAGAGTATATAACAGTAATATAAGAGTAGAGTATATAACAGTAGAGTATAAACCAGTAGAGTATATAACAGTAGAGTATAAACCAGTAGAGTATATAACAGTAGAGTATAAACCAGTAGAGTATATAACAGTAGAGTATAAACCAGTAGAGTATATAACAGTAGAGTATATAACAGTAGAGTATAAACCAGTAGAGTATATACCAGTAATATAAGAGTATATAAGAGTAGAGTATATAACAGTAGAGTATAAAACAGTAGATTATATAACAGTAGAGTATATAACAGTAATATAAGAGTATATAACAGTAGATTATATAACAGTAGAGTATAAAACAGTAGATTATATAACAGTAGAGTATATAACAGTAATATAAGAGTATATACCAGTAGAGTATATAACAATAGGGTATATAACAGTAATATAAGAGTATATACCAGTAGAGTATATAACAATAGGGTATATAACAGTAATATAAGAGTATATACCAGTAGAGTATATAACAATAGGGTATATAACAGTAATATAAGAGTATATACCAGTAGAGTATATAACAATAGGGTATATAACAGTAATATAAGAGTATATAACAGTAGTGTATATAACAGTAGTGTATATAACAGTAGAGTATATAACAGTAGAGTATATAACAATAGGGTATATAACAGTAATATAAGAGTATACAACAGTAATGTAATTTGTGGTGTTGACGATGTATGCAGATTGGAGGGGGTCAACAAGGTGACTGGTGGTGCTGACCTTGATGATCTTTTCAAGAGATGTAACCCAGAGAGAGGTCAGAGAGACATGTCTGTAGTCATTTGATGCAGACGGATGAGAGATGTTTGGGACAGGTAAAACAAGGGATTTTTCTCCATAGAAATGTATCCTGGGACAGCTGACAGAGAGAGAGCAGAAGACACCTCTCAGCTGAGTGGAACGGTGTTTTAAGACACGACCACTTATGTTACCAGGCCTCGGGCTCTTTTCCTGCTTCAGTGCTTTTGAACACTCACACGACTTCCTCATTGATGACAAGCGAGCTCTCAGTTGCTATGACATCCTCGTCCAGACAGGCCCGGGGGAGCAGGGCCGCCCCCCTGCTTCAAAGCAGGTGAAGAACTTATTTAGTTCATGGGCTGTAGAGAGGCACACCCTCTCGTCCAGACAGGCCGGGGGAGCAGGGCCGCCCCCCTGCTTCAAAGCAGGTGAAGAACTTATTTAGTTCATGGGCTGTAGAGAGGCACACCCTCTCGTCCAGACAGGCCGGGGGAGCAGGGCCGCCCCCCTGCTTCAAAGCAGGTGAAGAACTTATTTAGTTCATGGGCTGTAGAGAGGCACACCCTCTCGTCCAGACAGGCCCGGGGGAGCAGGGCCGCCCCCCTGCTTCAAAGCAGGTGAAGAACTTATTTAGTTCATGGGCTGTAGAGAGGCACACCCTCTCGTCCAGACAGGCCCGGGGG
The DNA here is from genome assembly GCF_057628025.1 of Oncorhynchus mykiss. NCBI lineage: Eukaryota > Metazoa > Chordata > Actinopteri > Salmoniformes > Salmonidae > Oncorhynchus > Oncorhynchus mykiss. The sequence continues at coordinate 4,682,149 of NC_143039.1, read as the reverse complement.
AGCAGGGCCGCCCCCCTGCTTCAAAGCAGGTGAAGAACTTATTTAGTTCATGGGCTGTAGAGAGGCACACCCTCTCGTCCAGACAGGCCCGGGGGAGCAGGGACGCCCCCCTGCTTCAAAGCAGGTGAAGAACTTGTTTAGTTCATGGGCTGTAGAGAGGCACACCCTCTCGTCCAGGCAGAGATAAATACGTTACCTACCTTTGAAGGGGGCGTTTTTCATATTCTTAATACCCAACCAGGCAGACAGAGAGTTTCCCAGTAACATTATCTGTTGCACCTTATCCTGTACTGGAGAGTCTGTCTGTAACATTATCTGTTAAACATTATCCTAGTACTGGAGAGTCTGTCTGTAACATTATCTGTTGCACCTTATCCTGTACTGGAGAGTCTGTCTGTAACATTATCTGTTAAACCTTATCCTAGTACTGGAGAGTCTGTCTGTAACATTATCTGTTAAACCTTATCCTAGTACTGGAGAGTCTGTCTGTAACATTATCTGTTAAACCTTATCCTAGTACTGGAGAGTCTGTCTGTAACATTATCTGTTAAACCTTATCCTGTACTGGAGAGTCTGTCTGTAACATTATCTGTTAAACCTTATCCTGTACTGGAGAGTCTGTCTGTAACATTATCTGTTAAACATTATCCTGTACTGGAGAAGATCCCTGTAACATTATCCTAGTACTGGAGAGTCTCACTGTAACATTATCTGTTAAACCTTATCCTTTACTGGAGTCTCCCTGTAACATTATCTGTTAAACCTTATCCTGCACTGGAGAGTCAGTCTGTAACATTATCTGTTAAACATTATCCTGTACTGGAGAGTCAGTCTGTAACATTATCTGTTAAACCTTATCCTTTACTGGAGAGTCTGTCTGTAACATTATCCTGTACTGGAGAGTCTGTCTGTAACATTATCTGTTAAACCTTATCATAGTACTGGAGAGTCAGACTGTAACATTATCTGTTAAACCTTATCCTGTACTGGAGAGTCTGTCTGTAACATTATCTGTTAAACCTTATCCTGTACTGGAGAGTCTGTCTGTAACATTATCTGTTAAACCTTATCCTTTACTGGAGAGTCTGTCTGTAACATTATCCTGTACTGGAGAGTCTGTCTGTAACATTATCTGTTGCACCTTATCCTGTACTGGAGAGTCTGTCTGTAACATTATCTGTTAAACCTTATCCTGTACTGGAGAGTCTCACTGTAACATTATCTGTTAAACCTTATCCTGCACTGGAGAGTCTGTCTGTAACATTATCTGTTAAACCTTATCCTGTACTGGAGAGTCTCACTGTAACATTATCTGTTAAACCTTATCCTGCACTGGAGAGTCTGTCTGTAACATTATCTGTTAAACTTTATCCTGTACTGGAGAGGCTCCCTGTAACATTATCCTAGTACTGGAGAGTCTCACTGTAACATTATCTGTTAAACCTTATCCTTTACTGGAGTCTCCCTGTAATATTATATGTTAAACCTTATCCTGCACTGGAGAGTCAGTCTGTAACATTATCTGTTAAACATTATCCTGCACTGGAGAGTCAGTCTGTAACATTATCTGTTAAACATTATCCTGCACTGGAGAGTCAGTCTGTAACATTATCTGTTAAACCTTATCCTAGTACTAGAGAGTATGTCTGTAACATTATCTGTTAAACCTTATCCTGTACTGGAGAGTCTGTCTGTAACATTATCTATTCAACCTTATCCTTTACTGGAGAGTCTCCCTGTAACATTATCCTGTACTGGAGAGTCTGTCTGTAACATTATCTGTTAAACCTTATCCTTTACTGGAGAGGCTCCCTGTAACATTATCTGTTAAACCTTATCCTGTACTGGAGAGTCTGTCTGTAACATTATCTGTTAAACCTTATCCTGTACTGGAGAGTCTCACTGTAACATTATCTGTTAAACCTTATCCTGCACTGGAGAGTCTGTCTGTAACATTATCTGTTAAACATTATCCTGTACTGGAGAGGCTCCCTGTAACATTATCCTAGTACTGGAGAGTCTCACTGTAACATTATCTGTTAAACCTTATCCTTTACTGGAGTCTCCCTGTAACATTATCTGTTAAACCTTATCCTGCACTGGAGAGTCAGTCTGTAACATTATCTGTTAAACATTATCCTGTACTGGAGAGTCAGTCTGTAACATTATCTGTTAAACCTTATCCTAGTACTGGAGAGTATGTCTTTAACATTATCTGTTAAACCTTATCCTGTACTGGAGAGTCTGTCTGTAACATTATCTGTTAAACCTTATCCTGTACTGGAGAGTCTGTCTGTAACATTATCTCTTAAACCTTATCCTACTAATGTCAGTGGAGGTCTTATCCACTCAGCCAGTGGAGGTCTGGTAGAAGACCAGTGTTATGGTCTGATCCAGCCAGTTGAGGTCTGGTAGAAGATCAGTGTTATGGTCTGATCCAGCCAGTGGAGGTCTGGTAGAAGACCAGTGTTATGGTCTGATCCAGCTAGTGGAGGTCTGGTAGAAGACCAGTGTTATCTTCTGATCCAGCCAGTTGAGGTCTGGTAGAAGATCAGTGTTATGGTCTGATCCAGCCAGTGGAGGTCTGGTAGAAGACCAGTGTTATCTTCTGATCCAGCCAGTTGAGGTCTGGTAGAAGATCAGTGTTATGGTCTGATCCAGCCAGTGGAGGTCTGGTAGAAGACCAGTGTTATGGTCTGATCCAGCCATTGGAGGTCTGGTAGAAGACCAGTGTTATGGTCTGATCCAGCCAGTGGAGGTCTGGTAGAAGACCAGTGTTATGGTCTGATCCAGCCAGTGGAGGTCTGGTAGAAGACCAGTGTTATGGTCTGATCCAGCCAGTGGAGGTCTGGTAGAAGACCAGTGTTATGGTCTGATCCAGCCAGTGGAGGTCTGGTAGAAGACCAGTGTTATGGTCTGATCCAGCCAGTGGAGGTCTGGTAGAAGACCAGTGTTATGGTCTGATCCAGCCAGTGGAGGTCTGGCCAAGGACGACTACGCTTTGGGAACTGAGCCGTAACGTAAGTCAATTATCCTTGTTAGACAAGTCACATACTGGGTGTAAGTTCTCAGTGTGCTTGAGAGTGCAGCTATTGAAATCCCCCGTGATGAATTTTATCGCATCGGGGGAAATCGCATCAAGCTCTTGACTGACGTTAAAAATGATGTCAGCTGCATTGACCCTGTTTGCTCTTGACTGGATATAAACAACAGTCAGAAAAGGCTGGGGGGGGGGGGGGTTCACCGGGGAGTGAGAAGAGGAGCAGCGACACTGACTGTAGCTTTATATCAGGAGTGCAGATTTTTCCCCCTGGCAATCGTAGTTTTACACAATCTGAATTTATCAGAACCCAGACTTCGCCTCCGTGCTCCTCACTAGTAGCTTCACTGTCTCTGTCCATCCAAGTGATAATGAATCCGTCACGGGTGACTTCAGAGCTTCACTGTCTCTGTCCATCCAAGTGATAGTGAATCCGTCAGGGGTGACTTCAGAGCTTCACTGTCTCTGTCCATCCAAGTGATAGTGAATCCGTCAGGGGTGACTTCAGAGCTTCACTGTCTCTGTCCATCCGCGTGATAGTGAATCCGTCAGGGGTGACTTCAGAGCTTCACTGTCTCTGTCCATCCGAGTGATAGTGAATCCGTCAGGGGTGACTTCAGAGCATCACTGTCTCTGTCCATCCAAGTGATAGTGAATCCGTCAGGGGTGACTTCAGAGCTTCACTGTCTCTGTCCATGCAAGTGATAGTGAATCCGTCAGGGGTGACTTCAGAGTTTCACTGTCTCTGTCCATCCGCGTGATAGTGAATACGTCAGGGGTGACTTCAGAGCTTCACTGTCTCTGTCCATGCAAGTGATAGTGAATCCGTCAGGGGTGACGTCAGAGTTTCACTGTCTCTGTCCATCCGCGTGATAGTGAATCCGTCAGGGGTGACTTCAGAGTCGGGCACCGGCTCCGACAGAAAAAGCCATCAAACAGGCCTCCCTGTATTCATATAGATGACGTGTTTGCCTGTATTTCCTCCGTTTACCCCTTAAGAGATTGAACATTGGAGAGCAGGATAGTTGGAAGTGGAATCTTTGATTTTTTCCTCCTCAAACTCTGTATAACTGTAGAGAATATAACAGTGAGTATATAAGAGTATATAAAAGTAATGTATGATTATATAACAGTATAGTATATAATAGTACTATATGAATATATAAAAGTAGAGTATATAACAGTAATATAAGATTATACAACAGTAGAGTATATAACAGTAATACAAGAGTCTATAACAGCAGAGTATATAACAGTAGAGTATACAACAGTAGAGTGTATAACAGTAGAGTATATAACAATAGAGTGTATAGCAGTAGAGTATATAACAGTAGAGTATATATCAGTAATATAAGAGTATATAACAGTAGAGTATATAACAGTAATATAAGAGTTTATAACAGTAGAGTATATAACAGTAATATAAGAGTTTATAACAGTAGAGTATATAACAGAATATTAAAGTATATAATAGTAGAGTATTTACCAGTAATATAACAGTATATAACTGTAGAGTATATAGCAGTAATATAACAGTATATAACTGTAGAGTATGTAGCAGTAATATAACAGTATATAACTGTAGAGTATATAGCAGCAATATAAGAGTATATAACTGTAGAGTATATAGCAGTAATATAACAGTATATAACTGTAGAGTATATAGCAGTAATATAACAGTATATAACAGTAATACGAGTACAAAACAGCAATATAATAGTATATAACAGTCATGTAAGAGTATTTATCAGTTATAAAGGTGTTTATGACTGTGTGTGTTTTGATGAAAGCTTGATGAAGAGTCTGTGTATTTAATAACCAGCAGCTCACCCCACAGACACACAGTGACTTGTTATGATGTAGTTGTTTCATTATCTGCATTTGTTGTGTCCCTGGGATGTGATAGTGTGATTGCTGTCCAAACTGATGACAGTATCCTGCTGTAAGCAACATGGAAGGAGGTTCATTATTACAATACAAGGCTGTTATCATGGTTTGGGTGGGACATTTACATGTGCAAAAAAGTAATTTAAAAATAGAGACAGAAAGACTGGGTTAAATACATAAAGACTGGGTTAGATACATACAGACTGGGTTAGATACATACAGACTGGGTTAGATACATACAGACTGGGTTAGATAGATACAGACTGGGTTAGATACATACAGACTGGGTTAAATACATAAAGACTGGGTTAAATACATAAAGACTGGGTTAGATACATACAGACTGGGTTAGATACATACAGACTGGGTTAGATACAGACTGGGTTAAATACATAAAGACTGGGTTAGATACATCCAGACTGGGTTAGATACATACAGACTGGGTTAGATACATCCAGACTGGGTTAGATACATCCAGACTGGGTTAAATACATACAGACTGGGTTAGATACATACAGACTGGGTTAGATACATACAGACTGGGTTAGATACAGACTGGGTTAAATACATAAAGACTGGGTTAGATACAGACAGACTGGGTTGGATACAGACTGGGTTAGATACAGACTGGGTTAGATACAGACTGGGTTAAATACAGACTGGGTTAAATACATACAGACTGGGTTAAATACATACAGACTGGGTTAGATACAGAAAGACTGGGTTAAATACATAAAGACTGGGTTAGATACATCCAGACTGGGTTAGATACATAAAGACTGGGTTAAATACATAAAGACTGGGTTAGATACATCCAGACTGGGTTAGATACATACAGACTGGGTTAGATACATACAGACTGGGTTAGATACATCCAGACTGGGTTAGATACATACAGACTGGGTTAGATACATCCAGACTGGGTTAGATACATACAGACTGGGTTAGATACAGACTGGGTTAAATACATAAAGACTGGGTTAGATACATCCAGACTGGGTTAGATACATACAGACTGGGTTAGATACATCCAGACTGGGTTAGATACATCCAGACTGGGTTAGATACATAAAGACTGGGTTAGATACAGACTGGGTTAGATACATAAAGACTGGGTTAAATACATACAGACTGGGTTAGATACAGACTGGGTTAAATACATACAGACTGGGTTAGATACATACAGACTGGGTTAGATACAGACTGGGTTAGATACATAAAGACTGGGTTAAATACATACAGACTGGGTTAGATACAGACTGGGTTAGATACATAAAGACTGGGTTAAATACATACAGACTGGGTTAGATACAGACTGGGTTAGATACATCCAGACTGGGTTAGATACATACAGACTGGGTTAAATACATAAAGACTGGGTTAAATACATAAAGTCTGGGTTAGATACAGACTGGGTTAAATACATAAAGACTGGGTTAAATACATACAGACTGGGTTAGATACAGACTGGGTTAAATACATACAGACTGGGTTAAATACATACAGACTGGGTTAGATACATACTGGGTTAAATACATAAAGACTGGGTTAAATACATACAGACTGGGTTAGATACAGACTGGGTTAAATACATACAGACTGGGTTAGATACATACAGACTGGGTTAGATACAGACTGGGTTAAATACATAAAGACTGGGTTAAATACACACAGACTGGGTTGGATACATAAAGACTGGGTTAGATACATAAAGACTGGGTTAAATACATACAGACTGGGTTAGATACATAAAGACTGGGTTAAATACATACAGACTGGGTTAGATACAGACTGGGTTAAATACATACAGACTGGGTTAGATACATACAGACTGGGTTAGATACATCCAGACTGGGTTAGATACATACAGACTGGGTTAGATACAGACTGGGTTAAATACATAAAGACTGGGTTAAAGACACACAGACTGGGTTAGATACAGACTGGGTTAGATACATAAAGACTGGGTTAAATACATACAGACTGGGTTAGATACAGACTGGGTTAAATACATAAAGACTGGGTTAAATACATAAAGACTGGGTTAGATACAGACTGGGTTAAATACATAAACACTGGGTTAAATACATACAGACTGGGTTAGATACAGACTGGGTTAAATACATAAACACTGGGTTAAATACATACAGACTGGGTTAGATACAGACTGGGTTAGATACAGACTGGGTTGGATAAAGACTGGGTTAAATACATACAGACTGGGTTAGATACAGACAGGGTTAGATACAGACTGGGTTAGATACATACAGACTGGGATAGATACAGACTGGGTTAAATACATACAGACTGGGTTAGATACAGACTGGGTTAGATACATCCAGACTGGGTTAGATACATCCAGACTGGGTTAGATACATAAAGACTGGGTTAGATACAGACTGGGTTAGATACATAAAGACTGGGTTAAATACATACAGACTGGGTTAGATACAGACTGGGTTAAATACATACAGACTGGGTTAGATACATACAGACTGGGTTAGATACAGACTGGGTTAGATACATAAAGACTGGGTTAAATACATACAGACTGGGTTAGATACAGACTGGGTTAAATACATAAAGACTGGGTTAAATACATAAAGACTGGGTTAGATACAGACTGGGTTAAATACATAAACACTGGGTTAAATACATACAGACTGGGTTAGATACAGACTGGGTTAGATACAGACTGGGTTGGATAAAGACTGGGTTAAATACATACAGACTGGGTTAGATACAGACTGGGTTAGATACAGACTGGGTTAGATACATACAGACTGGGATAGATACAGACTGGGTTAAATACATACAGACTGGGTTAGATACAGACTGGGTTAGATACATCCAGACTGGGTTAGATACATCCAGACTGGGTTAGATACATAAAGACTGGGTTAGATACAGACTGGGTTAGATACATAAAGACTGGGTTAGATACATACAGACTGGGTTAGATACAGACTGGGTTAAATACATACAGACTGGGTTAGATACATACAGACTGGGTTAGATACAGACTGGGTTAGATACATAAAGACTGGGTTAAATACATACAGACTGGGTTAGATACAGACTGGGTTAAATACATAAAGACTGGGTTAAATACATAAAGACTGGGTTAGATACAGACTGGGTTAAATACATAAACACTGGGTTAAATACATACAGACTGGGTTAGATACAGACTGGGTTAGATACAGACTGGGTTGGATAAAGACTGGGTTAAATACATACAGACTGGGTTAGATACAGACTGGGTTAGATACAGACTGGGTTAGATACATACAGACTGGGATAGATACAGACTGGGTTAAATACATACAGACTGGGTTAGATACAGACTGGGTTAGATACATCCAGACTGGGTTAGATACATCCAGACTGGGTTAGATACATAAAGACTGGGTTAGATACAGACTGGGTTAGATACATAAAGACTGGGTTAAATACATACAGACTGGGTTAGATACATACAGACTGGGTTAGATACAGACTGGGTTAGATACATAAAGACTGGGTTAAATACAGACTGGGTTAGATACATAAAGACTGGGTTAAATACATACAGACTGGGTTAGATACATAAAGACTGGGTTAGATACAGACTGGGTTAGATACATAAAGACTGGGTTAAATACATACAGACTGGGTTAGATACAGACTGGGTTAGATACATAAAGACTGGGTTAAATACATACAGACTGGGTTAGATACAGACTGGGTTAGATACATAAAGACTGGGTTAAATACATACAGACTGGGTTAGATACAGACTGGGTTAGATACAAACAGACTGGGTTAGATACATACAGACTGGGTTAGATACATCCAGACTGGGTTAGATACATCCAGACTGGGTTAGATACATACAGACTGGGTTAGATACATAAAGACTGGGTTAGATACAGACTGGGTTAGATACATAAAGACTGGGTTAAATACATACAGACTGGGTTAGATACAGACTGGGTTAAATACATACAGACTGGGTTAGATACATACAGACTGGGTTAGATACAGACTGGGTTAGATACATAAAGACTGGGTTAAATACATACAGGCTGGGTTAGATACAGACTGGGTTAGATACATAAAGACTGGGTTAAATACATACAGACTGGGTTAGATACAGACTGGGTTAGATACAAACAGACTGGGTTAGATACATACAGACTGGGTTAGATACATCCAGACTGGGTTAGATACATACAGACTGGGTTAAATACATAAAGACTGGGTTAAATACATAAAGTCTGGGTTAGATACAGACTGGGTTAAATACATAAAGACTGGGTTAAATACATACAGACTGGGTTAGATACAGACTGGGTTAAATACATACAGACTGGGTTAGATACATACAGACTGGGTTAGATACATACAGACTGGGTTAAATACATACAGACTGGGTTAGATACAGACTGGGTTAGATACATACAGACTGGGTTAAATACATACAGACTGGGTTAGATACAGACTGGGTTAGATACATCCAGACTGGGTTAAATACATACAGACTGGGTTAGATACAGACTGGGTTAGATACATACAGACTGGGTTAAATACATACAGACTGGGTTAAATACATCCAGACTGGGTTAGATACAGACTGGGTTAAATACATACAGACTGGGTTAAATACATCCAGACTGGGTTAGATACAGACTGGGTTAAATACATACAGACTGGGTTAGATACAGACTGGGTTAAATACATACAGACTGGGTTAAATACATCCAGACTGGGTTAGATACAGACTGGGTTAAATACATACAGACTGGGTTAGATACATACAGACTGGGTTAGATACAGACTGGGTTAGATACAGACTGGGTTAGATACATACTGGGTTAAATACATAAAGACTGGGTTAGATACATACAGACTGGGTTAGATACATAAAGACTGGGTTAAATACATACAGACTGGGTTAGATACAGACTGGGTTAAATACATACAGACTGGGTTAGATACATACAGACTGGGTTAGATACATCCAGACTGGGTTAGATACATACAGACTGGGTTAGATACAGACTGGGTTAAATACATAAAGACTGGGTTAAATACACACAGACTGGGTTAGATACAGACTGGGTTAGATACATAAAGACTGGGTTAAATACATACAGACTGGGTTAGATACAGACTGGGTTAAATACATAAAGACTGGGTTAAATACATAAAGACTGGGTTAGATACAGACTGGGTTAAATACATAAACACTGGGTTAAATACATACAGACTGGGTTAGATACAGACTGGGTTAGATACAGACTGGGTTGGATAAAGACTGGGTTAAATACATACAGACTGGGTTAGATACAGACTGGGTTAGATACAGACTGGGTTAGCTACATACAGACTGGGATAGATACAGACTGGGTTAAATACATACAGACTGGGTTAGATACAGACTGGGTTAGATACATACAGACTGGGATAGATACAGACTGGGTTAGATACAGACTGGGTTAGATACAGACTGGGTTAGATACAGACTGGGTTAGATACAGACTGGGTTAGATACATAAAGACTGGGTTAGATACATAAAGACTGGGTTAGATACATAAAGACTGGGTTAGATACAGACTGGGTTAGATACATAAAGACTGGGTTAGATACAGACTGGGTTAGATACATAAAGACTGGGTTAGATTCAGACTGGGTTAGATTCAGACTGGGTTAGATACAGACTGGGTTAGATACATAAAGACTGGGTTAGATACAGACTGGGTTAGATACATAAAGACTGGGTTAGATTCAGACTGGGTTAGATTCAGACTGGGTTAGACACAGACTGGGTTAGATACAGACTGGGTTAGATACATAAAGACTGGGTTAGATTCAGACTGGGTTAGACACAGACTGGGTTAGACACATAAAGACTGGGTTAGATACATACAGACTGGGTTAGACACATAAAGACTGGGTTAGATACATAATGACTGGGTTAGATTCAGACTGGGTTAGACACAGACTGGGTTAGACACATAAAGACTGGGTTAGATACATACAGACTGGGTTAGACACATAAAGACTGGGTTAGATACATAATGACTGGGTTAGATTCAGACTGGGTTAGATACATAAAGACTGGCTTAGATACATAAAGACTAGGTTAGATACAGACTGGGTTAGATACAGACTGGGTTAGATACAGACTGGGTTGGATAAAGACTGGGTTGGATACAAGGTAACATTATAAACAGACACTGTGTGTATAAAACATTGAGAACATCTGCCCTTCCATGATGTCACTTGTTAAAGCCACTTCCATCAGTGTAGATGAACGGGAGAAACCAGGTTAAAAAGAAGGGTTTTCAAGCCTGGTGACAATTGAGACTTGGGTTATGTATGTGTGCCATTCAGATGGTGAATGGGGCAAGACATTAGATTGAAGTGCCTTTGAACAAGGTATTGTAGTAGGTACAAGTCGTTTTGTGTCTAGAACTGCAACGCTGCTGGGCTTTTCACACTCAACCGTTTCCACTGTGTAACAACACGGGTCCAGCACCCAAAGGACCTCCAGCCAACTTAAAACAACTGTGGGAAACATTGGAGTCAACATGGGCCAGCATCCCTGTGGAACGCTTTCAACACCTTGTAGAGTCCATGCCCCGACACATTTAGGCTGTTCTGAGGGCAACTCAATATTGGGAAGGTGTTCGTAATGTTTTTCACACATAGACTATAAAATCAAAAGAAAACGTGCACTGTGTTTTCCTGGACTTTTGGGCTGAAGCCAGAACCAGGATAGACGAGGAGCAGATGAGGTGACCGCTGGTAGGATGAGAGATTTTCAATAACACAATAGTGTTTTTAAACTCTAGCTTGTCCTCAAAGTGGCTTGGTAATTTCTCCGTCTTCCTTTAGCTCGAAGGAAAACCTCACATTTCTGTGTCATTTAGACGTTATTCAGACTGACATTTTTCAAAGCAATTTGAACGGCACTGTTGATCCCGTCTCTTTCACGGTACAATGTCTTCCTGCTCTAAATGAGTGTCTTGACAAAACAACTTTCAAAACAAACAACAACCTTTGTCCAATTATCCCTGAACCTTGTCTGGCAGTTTTCTGGAGGGTTGGTTGATTGACTCACAGAGAAACATTGCGGGTGTCCCAAATGGCCCCCGATCTCCTATATACTGGATTAGGAGCCCGGTCTAAAGTAGTGTACTATATAGGGAACAGGGTATCATGTTGGATTTAAGCCTTTATTTAAACCAAGCAGACAAGACGAGTCGTCCTCACAGACATCAACTACGTTGTATTCCAACTATCATCTCCTCACTTGACAAAGACGTTATAGATGACTACTTTAGACAAGGGCCCTATAGAACCCTATTCCATAAATATAGTACACTGCTTTAGGACAGGGCCCTATAGAACCCTATTCCCTAAATATAGTACACTACTTTAGGACAAGGCCCTATAGAACCCTATTCCCTATATATAGTGCACTACTTTAGACCAGAGCCCTATAGAACCCTATTCCATATATAATGCACTACTTTAGACCAGAGCCCTATAGAACCCTATTCCCTATATAGTGCACTACTTTAGACCAGGGTCCTATAGACCCTCAAACCCCTTTTGGCCCTGGTCTGAATCAGTGCACTACATAGGAGTAGTGTTTACTAGTGTTTACTTGTTGTTTACTAGGGAGTCTCTTCCAGCTCGATAAATGTGAACAAGAACTGAATAATAATAACCCTAATTGACTGTATTTCTAGATGAGTTACTAAATAATGAGCTGTGGGGTGGGGTGAAGAGGGATGTGGTTACAACCACACAACCATCACATAACTACCAATTAACATCACCACAATGGGTTATGTTGCTAGATGGTATTATTGTATTAGATAGCATCGTCCAAAACCAACCGTTGAATTTCGAGGATTTTCTATTGTATAGTCAATATGAAATCTGCATCCGTTTAATTCAATTACGCCACTAAATCACTATACACACTGGCTGCTTGTTCTGGTTTGTATTGAGCTGATTAGTAGCTGGCTGGCTGTGTACAATGATAGATACCACGGCAGGAGGTCTGTCTAACAGTGGTAAACATTAAGGTTGAAGTTGTTGCTATTCAGATGAGAGATCAAAGGTTGGAGGAGGACAGCAACACCCCAGGTCCTCACCACAACAACAGGAGCATGGTGATGATGGTTGGAGGAGGACAGCAACACCCCAGGTCCTCACCACAACACAACAACAGCAGCATGGTGATGATGGTTGGAGGATGACAGCAACACCCCAGGTCCTCACCACAACAACAGGAGCATGGTGATGATGGTTGGAGGATGACAGCAGCACCCCAGGTCCTCACCACAACACAACAACAGCAGCATGGTGATGATGGTTGGAGGATGACAGCAACACCCCAGGTCCTCACCACAACAACAGCAGCATGGTGATGATGGTTGGAGGATGACAGCAACACCCCAGGTCCTCACCACAACAGCAGCATGGTGATGATGGTTGGAGGAGGACAGCAACACCCCAGGTCCTCACCACAACACAACAACAGGAGCATGGTGATGATGGTTGGAGGAGGACAGCAACACCCCAGGTCCTCACCACAACAACAGGAGCATGGTGATGATGGTTGGAGGAGGACAGCAACACCCCAGGTCCTCACCACAACACAACAACAGCAGCATGGGGATGATGGTTGGAGGAGGACAGCAACACCCCAGGTCATGGTGATGATGGTTGGAGGATGACAGCAACACCCCAGGTCCTCACCACAATAGTAGCATGGTGATGATGGTTGGAGGAGGACAGCAACACCCCAGGTCATGGTGATGATGGTTGGAAGATGACAGCAACACCCCAGGTCATGGTGATGATGGTTGGAGGAGGACAGCAACACCCCAGGTCATGGTGAGGATGGTTGGAGGATGACATCAACACCACAGGTCATGTTGAGGATGGTTGGAGGAGGACAGCAACACCACAGGTCATGGTGATGATGGTTGGAGGAGGACAGCAACACCCCAGGTCATGGTGATGATGGTTGGAGGATGACAGCAACACCCCAGGTCATAGTGATGGAGCAGACAGAGTACTCAGCCTTAAATAGATGTTCAGGTAACTTTCTCAACTCCTCCGTTGTCTTTCAGATTCAGAGCTGCCCCTAAGGGCCCTAGACAGAGCTGCCCCCAAGGGCCATAGACAGAGCTGCCCCTAAGGGCCCTAGACAGAGCTGCACCTAAGGGCCCTAGACAGAGCTGCACCTAAGGGCCCTAGACCTAGTTGCACCTAAGGGCCCTAGTCAAAGCTGCCCCCAAGGGCCCTAGACAGAGCTGCACCTAAGGGCCCTAGACCTAGTTGCACCTAAGGGCCCCTAGTCAAAGCTGCCCCTAAGGGCCCTAGACAGAGCTGCACCTAAGGGCCCTAGACAGAGCTGCACCTAAGGGCCCTAGACCTAGTTGCACCTAAGGGCCCTAGTCAAAGCTGCCCTAAGGGCCCTAGACAGAGCTGCACCTAAGGGCCCTAGACAGAGCTGCACCTAAGGGCCCTAGATCTAGTTGCACCTAAGGGCCCTAGTCAAAGCTGCCCCTAAGGGCCCTAGACAGAGCTGCACCTAAGGGCCCTAGTCAAAGCTGCCCCTAAGGGCCCTAGACAGAGCTGCACCTAAGGACCCTCGGCAGTCTTTTTGGGACACAGAGTACTCTTGATGAGAATATCAGGTTTCTTTCTCCAGCCCTCCGTTGCCTTTCAGATTCCCAGCACATAGTCATTCTAGTGTTTCAGGAAAGCTCACCTAAGGGCCCTAGACAGAGCTGCACCTAAGGGCCCTAGTCAAAGCTGCCCCTAAGGGCCCTAGACAGAGCTGCACCTAAGGGCCCTAGTCAAAGCTGCCCTAAGGGCCCTAGACAGAGCTGCACCTAAGGGCCCTAGTCAAAGCTGCCCCTAAGGGCCCTAGACAGAGCTGCACCTAAGGGCCCTAGTCAAAGCTGCCCCTAAGGGCCCTAGACAGAGCTGCACCTAAGGGCCCTAGACAGAGCTGCACCTAAGGGCCCTAGACAGAGCTGCACCTAAGGGCCCTAGACAGAGCTGCACCTATGGACCCTCGGCAGTCTTTTTGGGACACAGAGTACTCTTGATGAGAATATCAGGTTTCTTTCTCCAGCCCTCCATTGCCTTTCAGATTCCCAGCACATAGTCATTCTAGTGTTTCAGGAAAGCTCACCTAAGGCAAATTCAGCCCTGGGGTTTCAGCTCCCAGGTACAATTAGATATAAAAAGTCAGCCAAGCTTATCCTCCTCACTCTACATCAATATTAGCAGAGGGGGACCATGCCCCCAGGGTAGATCTGTCCTCAGAACAATCACTGGCACCTCTCCTTCCCTCCCGATCCATCGCACACATCCTCTTGTCTCTCCTCCCATTCCTTCTCCTGTCTGCTCCTCTCACACCTCTCCTCCCTCATCGTTCCTCTCCTCCCTCCCCGCTCGTTCCTCTCCTCCCTCCACCTCTCCTCCCTCCACCTCTCCTCCCTCCATCTCCCCTCGTTCCTCTCCTCCCTCCATCTCTCCTCAATACACCTCTCCTCCCTTCACCTCTCCTCCCTCCCCCTCTCCCCCTCTCCCCTCGTTCCTCTCCTCCCTCCATCTCTCCTCCCTACACCTCTCCTCCCTCCATCTCCCCTCGTTCCTCTCCTCCCTCCATCTCTCCTCCCTCCATCTCTCCTCCCTCCATCTCCCCTCGTTCCTCTCCTCCCTCCATCTCTCCTCAATACACCTCACCTCCCTTCACCTTTCCTCCCTCCCCCTCTCCATCTCCCCTCGTTCCTCTCCTCCCTCCATCTCTCCTCCCTCCATCTCTCCTCCTTCCACCTCTCCTTCCTCCACCTCTCCTCCCTCATCGTTCCTCTCCTCCCTCAATCTCTCCTCCCTCCATCTCTCCTCCTTCCACCTCTCCTTCTTCCACCTCTCCTCCCTCAATCTCTCCTCGTTCCTTTCCTTCCTCCCTTCTCATCTGACTCCCACCTCCCAAAACTCCCAAAGCCAGTTTCAGAGGATGGCTGGGCAATTCATTCTCTCCTCTCCTCCTTCTCCTTTTTATCCACCCTCAATCCCTCTTCCTCAATCTCTCCCTCTCCTCCCAAAATGTCACATAGCCAGTTAGAGAGAGAGGGTGTGTGGTCTGGTCTTTCAATCTGTTAGAGACTGGGACCTGGGAGCCGAGGAGAGGAAGGAGAGATGGAGGAGAGGAAGGGGAGATGGAGGAGAGGAAGGGGAGATGGAGGAGAGGAAGGAGAGGAAGGAGAGATGGAGGAGAGGAAGGAGAGATGGAGGGATGGAGGAGAGGGCGGAGAGATGGGGGAGTTGAAGGAGAGATGGAGTAGAGGAAGGAGAGATGGAGGAGAGGAAGGAGAGATGGAGGGATGAGGGGGGAAGGAGAGATGGAGGAGAGGAAGGAGAGATGGAGGGATGGAGGAGAGATGGAGGAGAGGAAGGAGAGATGGAGGGATGAGGGGGGAAGGAGAGATGGAGGAGAGGAAGGAGAGATGGAGGAGAGGAAGGAGAGATGGAGAGATGGAGGAGAGGAAGGAGAGATGGAGGGATGAGGGGGGGAGGAGAGATGGAGGGATGATGGGGGGAGGAGAGATGGAGGGATGAGGGGGGAAGGAGAGATGGAGAGATGACGGGGGAAGGAAGTGTTTTCTATTACACACTGTTCTCCTCAATGGGGATCATTGCTCATTGTGTTTTGGTCCTGTGGTCCGAGGCAGAGCAGAACACATCAGTCTTGACCATTCAATAGATTTACAGAAGAATGATTACTGCTGTCTGCCGGGTGGCAGAAGGGACAGACTAAATCTCTGGAGCAGGAGGATAAGTGATTAGGCAGATTGATGTTGTGTGTTTCGTTTGGTAAATTGTAACGCTCATAGATTTTCAATGACAGATTATCATTCTGTTTGTTTATATCTGATAAACTTGGTGACTCATCTAAAGTAACTACTGAGTCTACTAGTCTACTAGTCTTCAGTAAATTTGTATTGAATACTTGTAGAATTCACATCAAATCAAAAATGTTTACAAAGCCCTTTTTACATCAGCTGATGTCACAAAGTGCTGTACAGAAACCCACCCTAAAACCCCCAAACAGCAAGCAATGCAGGTATAGGGGGGGAGGCAGTCCTATTCTGGCTGTGCCGGGTGGAGATTATAACAGGACATAGCCAAGATGTTCAAATGTTCATAGATGACCAGCAGGGTCAGATAATAATAATCACTGTGGTTGTTGAGGGTGCAACAGGTCAGCACCTCAGGAGTAAATGTCAGTTGGCTTTTCATAGCCGAGCATTAAGAGTATCTCTACCACTCCTGCTGTCTCTAGAGAGTTGAAAACAGCAGGTCTGGGACAAGGTAGCACGTCCGGTGAACAGGTCAGGGTTCCATAGCCGCAGGCAGAACAGTTGAAAATTGAGCAGCAGCACGACCAAGTGGACTGGGGACAGCATAGAGTCATAAGGCCAGGTAGTCCTGGGACATGGTCCTAGGGCTCAGGTCCTCCGAGAGAAGAGAAAGAGAGAAAGAGAGACACAGAGAGAGAGAGGGAAAGAGAGCGAGAGAAAGAGAGAGAATTAGAAGGGGCGTACTTAAATTCACACAGGACACTGGATAAGACAGGATAAATACTCCAGATATAACAAACTAACCCTAGCTCCCCCGACACATAAACTACTGCAGCCATAAGGAGAATGGAGAATAATGCATCTCCTTAGTTGAGTTAATATACCCTTAAAACCCTCTGAACCAGCTACTGATGGTGTTGCATACAAAGACTGACCTCAGGACAGATTTTATGGGTTTACATACAGAGACTGACCTCAGGGAAGAGGCTGACCTCAGGGAAGAGACTGACCTCAGGGAAGATATAATGGTGTTACATTCAAAGACTAACCTCAGGACAGATTTTGTGGGTTTACATACAGACTGACCTCAGGGAAGAGACTGACCTCAGGGAAGAGACTGACCTCAGGGAAGATATAATGGTGTTACATACAGAGACTGACCTCAGGGAAGATTTACTGGTGTTACAGACAGAGACTGACCTCAGGGAAGAGACTGACCTCAGGGAAGAGACTGACCTCCGGGAAGAGACTGACCTCGGGGAAGAGACTGACCTCAGGGAAGATTTACTGGTGTTACAGACAGAGACTGACCTCAGGGAAGAGACTGACCACAGGGAAGAGACTGACCTCAGGGAAGATTTACTGGTGTTACAGACAGAGACTGACCTCTGGGAAGAGACTGACCTCAGGGAAGATTTACTGGTGTTACATACAGAGACTGACCTCAGGGAAGAGACTGACCTCAGGGAAGATTTACTGGTGTTAGACAGAGACTGACCTCAGGGAAGAGACTGACCACAGGGAAGAGACTGATCACAGGGAAGAGACTGACCTCAGGGAAGATTTCCTGGTGTTACAGACAGAGACTGACCTCAGGGAAGAGACTGACCACAGGGAAGATTTACTGGTGTTACAGACAGAGACTGACCTCAGGGAAGAGACTGGCCTCAGGGAAGAGACTGGCCTCAGGGAAGATTTACAGGTGTTACAGACAGAGACTGACCTCAGGGAAGAGACTGACCTCAGGGAAGAGACTGGCCTCAGGGAAGATTTCTGGTTTTACAGACAGAGACTGACCTCAAGGAAGAGACTGACCTCAGGGAAGATTTACTGGTGTTACAGACAGAGACTGACCTCAGAAAATATTTACTGGTGTTACAGACAGAGACTGACCTCAGGTATGATTTACTGGTTTTACAGACAGAGACTGACCTCAGGCAAAATTTACTGATGTCACATACAGAGACTGACCTCAGGGAAGATTAACTGGTATTACAGACAGAGACTGACCTCAGAGAAGAGACTGACCTCAGGGAAGATTTACTGGTGTTACATACAGAGACTGACCTCACCTGCACCATTGAAATAATCTTGACTGGCTGCATCACTGCTTGCTATCGAGACATCAGACCTGAAAGAATTGTCAAAGTCTCCAGCCACCCAAGCCATAGAATGTTCTCTCTGCTATCTCACTGCAAGTGGTACCGGAGCGCTAAGTCTGGTACCAAAAGGCTCCTGAACTATTTCTACCAATTTCTACCCCCAAGCCATAAGGTCAATTATGGGGAGATTGGCTGATTGGCTGATGATGTACTTGGTATTTTTATTAGGATCCCCATTAGTTGTTGCAAAAGCAGCAGCTACTCTTCCTGGGGTCCACACAGAACACAGAACACAGAACACAGAACACAGAACACAGAAGCTACTGTAGATATTTGGTGTTTTATTAGGATCCCCATCAGTTGTTGCAAAAGCAGCAGCTACTCTTCCTGGGGTCAAAACATGAAACATGACGTAATACAGGAACATTAATAGAGAAGAGCAGATCATAATTCTATCCTCCTGATTCCTGCTTACAAGCAAAGACTAAAGCAGGAAGCACCAGTGACTCGCTGAATAAGAAAGTGGTCAGATGAAAGCAGATGCTAAACTAAAGGACTGTTTTACAGCACAGACTGGAATATAATCCGGGATTCCTCCCGATGGCATTGAGGAGTACATTACATCAGTCACTGGCTTCATCAATAAGTGCATCGATGACGTCATCCCCACAGTGACTGTACGTACATACCCCAACCAGAAGCCATGGATTATAGGCAAAATCCACACTGAGCTAAAAGGTAGAGCTGCCGCTTTCAAGGAGCGGGACTCTGACCTGGAAGCTTATAAGAAATCCCGCTCTGCCCTCCAACGAACCATTAAACAGGCAAAGCGTCTATACAGGACTAAGATTGAATCGTACGACACCAGCTCAGATGGATTACCAGGACGTGTACTTCACTGACATTTTCAACCTCTCCCTGTCGGAGTCTGTAATACCAACATGTTTCAAGCAGACCACCATAGTTTCTGTGCCCAAGAACATTAAGGTAACCTGCCTATATGACTACCGACCCCTGGCACTCACGTCTGTAGCCATGAAGTGCTCTGAAAGGCTGTTCATGGCTCTCATCAACACCATCATCCCAGAAACCCTAGACCCACTCCAATTTGCATACCGCCCCAACAGATCCACAGATGATGCAATCTCTATTGCATTCAACACGGCCCTCTCCCACCTGAACAACTTGCTCTGACAGAACTACATCAATTTAAAAAAGGCACACATATCAATACATACACACAATCTATCTAGGTCAAATAGGGGAGAGGCGCTGTGCTGTGAGGAGTTGCTTTATTTGGTTTTTGAAACCAAGTTTGCTGTTCATTTGAGAAATATGGAAGGGAGTTCCATGCAATAAGGGCCCTATATAAGACTGTACACTTTCTTGAATTTGTTCTGGATTTGGGGGCTGTGAAAATACCCCTGGTGGCATGTCTGGTGTGGTAAGTGTGTGTGTCAGAGCTGTGTGTAAATTGACTCCTTCCTCTAACACATTAATGTTTCTTATATAAAGAAGACGTGATTCACCGGATGTGTACCAAACTCACTAAAAGTGGCAGTAATAAAGTCTCTCTTGAAAAAGCCAAACCTTGACCCAGAAAATATTTAAAAAACAATCGACCTATATGGAATCTTCCTCTCAATTTGTTTTTTAGAAAAGGCTGTTGCTCAGCAACTCACTGCCTTCCTGAAGACAAACAATCTATACAAAATGCTTCAGTCTGGTTTTAGACCCCATCATAGCACCGAAACTGGTCGTGCTGCTGCTCCAGTTTCAACTGTTCCCGCCTGCGGCTATGGAACCCTGACCTGTTCACCGGACGTGCTACCTTGTCCCAGACCTGCTGTTTTCAACTCTCTAGAGACAGCAGGAGCGGTAGAGATACTCTGAATGATGGGCTATGAAAAGCCAACTGACATTTACTCCTGAGATGCTGACCTGTTGCACCCTCGACAACCACAGTGATTATTATTATCTGACCCTGCTGGTCATCTATGAACATTTGAAAATCTTGGACATGTTCTGTTATAATCTCCACCCGGTACAGCCAGAAGAGGACTGGCCACCCCTCATAGCCTGGTTCCTCTCTACCCGGTAGAGCCAGAAGAGGACTGGCCACCCCTCATAGCCTGGTTCCTCTCTACCCGGTACAGCCAGAAGAGGACTGGCCACCCCTCATAGCCTGGTTCCTCTCTACCCGGTACAGCCAGAAGAGGACTGGTCACCCCTCATAGCCTGGTTCCTCTCTACCCGGTACAGCCAGAAGAGGACTGGCCACCCCTTATAGCCTGGTTCCTCTCTACCCAGTACAGCCAGAAGAGGACTGGCCACCCCTTATAGCCTGGTTCCTCTCTACCCAGTACAGCCAGAAGAGGACTGGCCACCCCTCATAGCCTGGTTCCTCTCTACCCGGTACAGCCAGAAGAGGACTGGCCACCCCTCATAGCCTGGTTCCTCTCTACCCGGTACAGCCAGAAGAGGACTGGCCACCCCTCATAGCCTGGTTCCTCTCTACCCAGTACAGCCAGAAGAGGACTGGTCACCCCTCATAGCCTGGTTCCTCTCTACCCGGTACAGCCAGAAGAGGACTGGCCACCCCTTATAGCCTGGTTCCTCTCTACCCAGTACAGCCAGAAGAGGACTGGCCACCCCTCATAGCCTGGTTCCTCTCTACCCGGTACAGCCAGAAGAAGACTGGCCACCCCACATAGCCTGGTTCCTCTCTAGGTTTCTTCCTAGGTTTTGGCCTTTCTAGGGAGTTTTTCCTAGCCACCGTGCTTCTACACCTGCATTGCTTGCTGTTTGGGGTTTTAGGCTGCAGATCTGTACAGCACTTTGTGATATCAGCTGACCTAAGAAGAGCTTTATAAATTCATTTGATTGATTGATGCAGTCAGTCCCTCCTCAACTCTTAGCCAAGAGAGACTGGCATGCATAATATTTATATAAATCCTCTGATTACAATGAAGATTAAGACGTGCCGCTCTGTTCTGGGCCAGCTGCAGCTTAACTAGGTGTTTCCTTGCAGCCCTGGACCACACGACTGGACAATAATCAAGCTAAGACAAATCTAGAGTCTGCATTACTTGCTTTGTGGAGTGTGGTGTCAAAAAAGCAGAGCATCAGTTTATTATGGACAGACCTCTCCCTATCTTTACAGCCATTGAATCTGCGTGTTACAGTAACTGATCAGGGGTTATAAGGTGTTACAGTAACTGATCAGTGGTTATAAGGTGTTACAGTAACTGATCAGGGGTTATAAGGTGTTACAGTAACTGATCAGGGGTTATAAGGTGTTACAGTAACTGATCAGTGGTTATAAGGTGTTACAGTAACTGATCAGGGGTTACAAGGTGTTACAGTAACTGATCAGTGGTTATAAGGTGTTACAGTAACTGATCAGGGGTTATAAGGTGTGTTACAGTAACTGATCAGTGGTTATAAGGTGTGTTACAGTAACTGATCAGTGGTTATAAGGTGTGTTACAGTAACTGATCAGTGGTTATAAGGTGTTACAGTAACTGATCAGTGGTTATAAGGTGTTACAGTAACTGATCAGTGGTTATAAGGTGTTACAGTAACTGATTAGTGGTTATAAGGTGTTACAGTAACTGATCAGGGGTTATAAGGTGTGTTACAGTAACTTATCAGTGGTTATAAGGTGTTACAGTAACTGATCAGTGGTTATAAGGTGTTACAGTAACTGATCAGTAGTTATAAGGTGTTACATTAACTGATCAGGGGTTATAAGGTGTGTTACAGTAACTGATCAGGGGTTATAAGGTGTTACAGTAACTGATCAGGGGTTATAAGGTGTTACAGTAACTGATCAGGGGTTATAAGGTGTTACAGTAACTGATCAGTGGTTATAAGGTGTTACATTAACTGATCAGGGGTTATAAGGTGTGTTACAGTAACTGATCAGGGGTTATAAGGTGTTACATTAACTGATCAGGGGTTATAAGGTGTTACAGTAACTGATCAGGGGTTATAAGGTGTTACAGTAACTGATCAGGGGTTATAAGGTGTTACAGTAACTGATCAGGGGTTATAAGGTGTTACAGTAACTGATCAGTGGTTATAAGGTGTTACAGTAACTGATCAGGGGTTATAAGGTGTTACAGTAACTGATCAGGGGTTATAAGGTGTTACAGTAACTGATCAGGGGTTATAAGGTGTGTTACAGTAACTGATCAGGGGTTATAAGGTGTGTTACAGTAACTGATCAGGGGTTATAAGGTGTTACATTAACTGATCAGGGGTTATAAGGTGTGTTACAGTAACTGATCAGGGGTTATAAGGTGTTACAGTAACTGATCAGGGGTTATAAGGTGTTACAGTAACTGATCAGGGGTTATAAGGTGTTACAGTAACTGATCAGTGGTTATAAGGTGTTACATTAACTGATCAGGGGTTATAAGGTGTGTTACAGTAACTGATCAGGGGTTATAAGGTGTTACAGTAACTGATCAGCGGTTATAAGGTGTTACAGTAACTGATCAGTGGTATATATAATATAATGTTTACATACCCTACATTACTCATCTCATATGTATATGTATATACTGTACTCTATATCATCTACTGCATCTTTATGTAATACATGTATCACTAGCCACTTTAAACTATGCCACTTTGTTTACATACCCTACATTACTCATCTCATATGTATATACTGTACTCGATACCATCTACTGTATCTTGCCTATGCTGCTCTGTACCATCACTCATTCATATATCTTTATGTAATACATGTATCACTAGCCACTAACTATGCCACTTTGTTTACATACTCATCTCATATGTATATACTGCACTCAATACCATCTACTGTATCTTGCCTATGCCGCTCTGTACCATCACTCATTCATATATCTTTATGTACATATTCTTTTTCCCTTTACACTTGTGTGTATAAGGTAGTAGTTTGGGAATTGTTAGATTAGATTACTCGTTGGTTATTACTGCATTGTCGGAACTAGAAGCACAAGCATTTCACTACACTCGCATTAACATCTGCCAACCATGTGTGTGTGTGACAAATTTGATTTGATTTAGATGCCAACCCCAGTTAGGGTTTTAATCAGCTGTGTTTGTGCCATGTAACATCTAACCCGTCGTGTCCTTGGAGATATTTTACTACACGCTAATCATCTCAGTCTGTTCCAGAAAGGAGACATTTTAAAGCATCTTATAAATAATTCACTGTAGTTGCAGGTGGTTGTTTTGCTGCTGATTAATTGTGTCTTTAGGCTGGGTAATTAGGGTTATGAATTGTAAACAGAATCTGCGTAACAATTGGCACCCTATTCCCTACATAGGGGTACTAAAAGTAATCCACTATAGAGGGAATACTGTGCCATTTAGGATGCAGACAGAATGTTACCAGTCAGAAGCACAGAGAGGATCAGATGAAGCCGTTTGGAGAAGAGGAAAACATGACCATCCTGACAGACGTTTTGTGGTGTAATGTTTGGAAACTAATGTACACAATGATCTTAAATTATCCAACATCATCTTATTATATTATCTTATGTCCGGTTCCGTTTTAGGACCACTATTGTTTTTACTTTGTATTTTACCTCTTGGGGGTGTCATTCGAAAACATAATGTTAACTTTCACTGCTATGCGGATGACACACAGCTGTACATTTCAATGAAACCATGGTGAAGCCCCAAAATTGCCCTCGCTAGAAGCATGTGTTTCAGACATAAGGAAGTGGATGGTTGCAAACTTTCTACTTTTAAACTCGGAAAAAACAGAGATGCTTGTTCTAGGTCCCAAGAAACAAAGAGATCTTCTGTTGAATTTGACAATTAATCTTCTCAAATAAAACTGTGAAGGACCTCTGCGTTACTCTGGACCCTGATCTCTCTTTTGACGAATATATCAAGACTGTTTCAAGGACAGCTTTTTTCCATCTACGTAACATTGCAAAAATCAGAAACTTTCTGTCCAAAAATGATGCAGAAAAATTAATCCATGCTTTTGTCACTTCTAGGTTAGACTACTGCAATGCTCTACTTTCCGGCTACATAAATAAAGCACTAAATAAACTTCAGTTAGTACTAAATACGGCTGCTAGAATCCTGAAAATGCTAGAACCAAAAAATGTGATCATATTACTCCAGTGCTAGCCTCCCTACACTGGCTTCCTGTCAAAGCAAGGGCTGATTTCAAGGTTTTACTGCTAACCTACAAAGCATTATATGGGCTTGCTCCTACCTATCTCTCTGATTTGGTCCTGCCGTACATACCTACACGTACGCTACGGTCACAAGACGCAGGCCTCCTAATTGTCCCTAGAATTTCTAAGCAAACAGCTGGAGGCAGGGCTTTCTCCTATAGAGCTCCATTTTTATGGAACGGTTTGCCTACCCATGTCAGAGACACAAACTCGGTCTCAACCTTTAAGTCTTTACTGAAGACTCATCTCTTCAGTGGGTCATATGATTGAGTGTAGTCTGGCCCAGGAGTGGGAAGGTGAACGGAAAGGCTCTGGAGCAACGAACCGCCCTTGCTTGCGGATTCTCTGCCTCTAACCCTATTACAGGGGCTGAGTCACTGGCTTACTGGGGCTCTCTCATACCGACCCTGGGAGGGGTGCGTCACCTGAGTGGGTTGAGTCACTGATGTGATCATCCTGTCTGGGTTGGCGCCCCCCCCCTTGGGTTGTGCTGTGGCGGAGATCTTTGTGGGCTATACTCAGCCTTGTCTCAGGATGGTAAGTTGGTGGTTGAAGATATCCCTCTAGTGGTGTGGGGGCTGTGCTTTGGCAAAGTGGGTGGGGTTATATCCTTCCTGTTTGGCCCAGCCCGGGGTGTCCTCGGATGGGGCCACAGTGTCTCCTGACCTCTCCTGTCTCAGCCTCCAGTATTTATGCTGCAGTAGTTTATGTGTCGGGGGGCTAGGGTCAGTTTGTTATATCTGGAGTAATTCTCCTGTCCTATTCGGTGTCCTGTGTGAATTTAAGTGTGCTCTCTCTAATTCTCTCTTTCTCTCTCTCTCTCGGAGGACCTGAGCCCTACGGCCATGCCTCAGGACTACCTGACATGATGACTCCTTGCTGTCCACAGTCCACCTGGCCGTGCTGCTGCTCCAGTTTCAACTATTCTGCCTTATTATTATTTGACCATGCTGGTCATTTATGAACATTTGAACATCTTGGCCATGTTCTGTTATAATCTCCACCCGGCACAGCCAGAAGAGGACTGGCCACCCCACATAGCCTGGTTCCTCTCTAGGTTTCTTCCTAGGTTTTGGCCTTTCTAGGGAGTTTTTCCTAGCCACCGTGCTTCTACACCTGCATTGCTTGCTGTTTGGGGTTTTAGGCTGGGTTTCTGTACAGCACTTTGAGATATCAGCTGATGTACGAAGGGCTATATAAATAAATTTGATTTGATTTGATATCATCATATAGAGTGGGGAAAAAAGTATTTAGTCAGCCACCAATTGTGCAAGTTCTACCACTAGCTTACATTATCCAACACTATCTTATATTATCTTGTATTATCCTATATTATCATATATTAACTTATATTATCTGATATTATCCTATATTATGTTATATTAACTTATATTATCCTATAATATCTTATTTTATCCTATAATATCTTATATTAATCTACATTATCTTATATTATCTTATATTAACTTATATTATCTTGTATTATCCTATATTATCATATATTAACTTATATTATCTGATATTATCCTATATTATGTTATATTAACTTATATTATCCTATAATATCTTATATTATCCTATAATATCTTATATTAATCTACATTATCTTATATTATCTTATATTAACTTATATTATCTTATATTATCCAACACTATCTTATATTGTCCAACACTACCTTTTATTATCATATATTATCCTACATTATCTTATATTATCCTATATTATCTTATATTATCCAACACTAACTTATATTATCTTATATTATCTCATATTATCCTATATTATCTTATATTATCCTATAATATCTTTTATTATCCAGAACTATCTTATATTATCTTATATTATCCTACATTATCTTATATTATCCTATATTATCTTACATTAAGTTGTATTATCCTATAATATCTTATATTATCTTATATTATCCTACATTATCTTATATTATCCTACATTATCTTATATTATCCTATATTATGTTATTTTAACTTATATTATCTTATATTATCCTACATTATCTGATATTATCCTATATTATGTTATTTTAACTTATATTATCTTATATTATCCTACATTATCTGATATTATCCTATAATATCTTATATTATCCTACATTATCTGATATTATCCTATAATATCTTATATTATGCTACATTATCTGATATTATCCTATATTATGTTATTTTAACTTATATTATCTTATATTATCCTACATTATCTGATATTATCCTATAATATCTTATATTATCTGAAATGATCTTATATTATTCTATAATATAATATCCAAAACGATCTTATATTATCTTATATTATCCTACATTATCTTTTATTATCCTATATTATCTTAAATTATCCTACATTATCTGATATTATCCTATATTATCTTATATTAACTTATATTATCTTATATTATTATATATTAACTTATATTATCCTACATTATCTTATATTATCCTATATTATCTTATATTAACTTATATTATCCTACATTATCTTATATTATCCTATATTATCTTATATTAACTTATATTATCTTATATTATCCTACATTATCTTATATTATTTTATATTATCCTACAATATCTTATATTAACTTATATTATCTTATATTAACTTATATTATCTTATATTATCCTACATTGTCTTATATTATCCTATATTATCTTATATTAACTTATATTATCTTATATTATACAACACTATCTTATATTATCCTATATTATCTTATATTATCCTACATTGTCTTATATTATCCTATATTATCTTATATTATCCAACACTATCTTATATTATCTTATATTATCCAACACTATCTTATATTATCTTATATTATCCTATATTATCTTATATTAACTTATATTATCTTATATTATACAACACTATCTTATATTATCCTATAATTTTATTTTTTTATTTTTTTATTTTATTTCGCCTTTATTTAACCAGGTAGGCTAGTTGAGAACAAGTTCTCATTTGCAACTGCGACCTGGCCAAGATAAAGCATAGCAGTATGAGCAGACAACACAGAGTTACACATGGAGTAAACAATTAACAAGTCAATAACACAGTAGAAAACAAAGGGGGAGTCTGTATACAATGTGTGCAAAAGGCATGAGGTAGGCGAATAATTACAATTTTGCAGATTAACACTGGAGTGATAAATGATCAGATGGTCATGTACAGGTAGAGATATTGGTGTGCAAAAGAGCAGAAAAATAAATAAATAAAAACAGTATGGGGATGAGGTAGGTGAAAATGGGTGGGCTATTTACCGATAGACTATGTACAGCTGCAGCGATCGGTTAGCTGCTCAGATAGCTGATGTTTGAAGTTGGTGAGGGAGATAAAAGTCTCCAACTTCAGCGATTTTTGCAATTCGTTCCAGTCACAGGCAGCAGAGTACTGGAACGAAAGGCGGCCAAATGAGGTGTTGGCTTTAGGGATGATCAGTGAGATACACCTGCTGGAGCGCGTGCTACGGATGGGTGTTGCCATCGTGACCAGTGAGCTGAGATAAGGCGGAGCTTTACCTAGCATGGACTTGTAGATGACCTGGAGCCAGTGGGTCTGGCGACGAATAAGTAGCGAGGGCCAGCCGACTAGAGCATACAAGTCGCAGTGGTGGGTGGTATAAGGTGCTTTAGTGACAAAACGGATGGCACTGTGATAGACTGCATCCAGTTTGCTGAGTAGAGTGTTGGAAGCCATTTTGTAGATGACATCGCCGAAGTCGAGGATCGGTAGGATAGTCAGTTTTACTAGGGTAAGCTTGGCGGCGTGAGTGAAGGAGGCTTTGTTGCGGAATAGAAAGCCGACTCTTGATTTGATTTTCGATTGGAGATGTTTGATATGAGTCTGGAAGGAGAGTTTGCAGTCTAGCCAGACACCTAGGTACTTATAGATGTCCACATATTCTAGGTCGGAACCATCCAGGGTGGTGATGCTAGGCGGGCATGCGGGTGCAGGCAGCGATCGGTTGAAAAGCATGCATTTGGTTTTACTAGCGTTTAAGAGCAGTCGGAGGCCACGGAAGGAGTGTTGTATGGCATTGAAGCTTGTTTGGAGGTTAGATAGCACAGTGTCCAATGACGGGCCGAAAGTATATAGAATGGTGTCGTCTGCGTAGAGGTGGATCAGGGAATCGCCCGCAGCAAGAGCAACATCATTGATGTATACAGAGAAAAGAGTCGGCCCGAGAATTGAACCCTGTGGCACCCCCATAGAGACTGCCAGAGGACCGGACAGCATGCCCTCCGATTTGACACACTGAACTCTGTCTGCAAAGTAATTGGTGAACCAGGCAAGGCAGTCATCCGAAAAACCGAGGCTACTGAGTCTGCCGATAAGAATATGGTGATTGACAGAGTCGAAAGCCTTATACATCTATATATCTTATATTATCCTATATTATCCTATATTATCCTATAATATCTTATATTATCCTATATTATCGTATATTATCGTATAATATCTTATATTATCTTATATTATCCTATATTATCTTATATTAACTTATATTATCTTACATTATACAACACTATCTTATATTATACAACACTATCTTATATTATCCTATATTATCTCATATTATCCTATAATATCTTATATTATCCTATATTATCGTATATTATCCTATAATATCTTATATTATCCTACATTATCTTATATTATTCTACATTATTTTATATTATCTTAAATTTTATCTTATGTAGTATCCTATATTAACTTATATTATCCAACACTATCTAATAGTATCCTATATTAACTTATATTATCCAACACTATCTAATATTATCCTATATTATCTTAAAGTAACTTATATTATCTTATATTATCTTATATTATCCTATACTATTTTATGTAATCCTATAATGTCTTATATTATCCAATATTATCTTATATTATCCTATCTTATATTATCTTATATTATCCTATATTATTTTATGTAATCCTATAATGTCTTATATTATCCAATATTATCTTATATTATCCTATATTATCTTATATTATCTTATACTATCCTATATTATTTCATGTTTTCCTATAATATCTTATAATAGCCTATATTATTCTATAAATACAGTGTTTTATGAGCATTAGGGGCTTTATATTATAGCAGGTAGTTTATTACGGGTATTAGGGGCTTTATATTATAGCAGGTAGTTTATTACGGGTATTAGGGGCTTTATATTATAGCAGGTAGTTTATTACGGGTATTAGGGGCTTTATATTATAGCAGGTAGTTTATTACGGGTATTAGGGGCTTTATATTATAGCAGGTAGTTTATTACGGGTATTAGGGGCTTTATATTATAGCAGGTAGTTTATTACGGGTATTAGGGGCTTTATATTATAGCAGGTAGTTTATTACGGGTATTAGGGGCTTTATATTATAGCAGGTAGTTTATTATGGGTATTAAGGGCTTTATATTATAGCAGGTAGTTTATTACGGGTATTAGGGGCTTTATATTATAGCAGGTAGTTTATTACAGGTATTAGGGGCTTTATATTATAGCAGGTAGTTTATTATGGGTATTAGGGGCTTTCTATTATAGCAGGTAGTTTATTACAGGTATTAAGGGCTTTATATTATAGCAGGTAGTTTATTACGGGTATTAGGGGCTTTATATTATAGCAGGTAGTTTATGACCTGTATTAAGGGCTTTATAATATAGACTAATATAATATAATATTGAGTCATCTATAATTCATCCATACATTAGCACATTGTGGGTTGCTTAACTCACTACTGCATTAAAAAAAACGAGTGTGTGTGAATGGATACATTGAGTCACTGAATAAATGTTGCAAATCCATTGAAGAATCCATTTGCATAGAATGTACATTTTTAATAGATATTTTTAAACATCTTTAAAATGAGAGTGAAGTGTTTCAATTATAATTCAGATGATACTTGATATTTTATTCCAGTGTGGCACATTGTTATAAACATTTCAGTTATTTTCTCAACATGTTCAGCATAAACAAACTCTAAACCAATTAGCCCAGTAGCCTGCTGAGAGATGAATTCAACAGCCGATGACATTTGACTACGTTACGTAAATACATGTAGCAGGTCATTTAGGATGCAGCCCAAACGGCATCCCATTCCCTACATAGTGCACTACTGTTGAGCAGGGGCACTATGTAGGGAACAATGATCCATTCGGGACAGGCCCCCTGCAATCCTCTGACCTCCTGAAGAAATATTGACAGGATCAAAACACAGACAACCCAGACAACCCAGACAACCTAGAATACCCAGAATACCAAAAATACCAAGAATACCCAGACAACCCAGACAACCCAGACAACCTAGACAACCCAGAATACCAAGAATACCCAGACAACATAGACAACCCAGAATACCAAGAATACCCAGACAACCCAGACAACCCAGACAACCCAGAATACCAAGAACACCCAGACAACATAGACAACCCAGACAACCCAGAATACCAAGAATACCCAGACAACCTAGACAACCCAGAATACCAAGAATACCCAGACAACCTAGACAACCCAGAATACCAAGAATACCCAGACAACCCAGAATACCAAGAATACCCAGACAACCTAGACAACCCAGACAACCCAGAATACCAAGAATACCCAGACAACCTAGACAACCCAGAATACCAAGAATACCCAGACAACCTAGACAACCCAGAATACCAAGAATACCCAGACAACCTAGACAACCCAGGCAACCCAGAATACCAAGAATACCGAGACAACCTAGACAACCTAGACAACCCAGAATACCAAGAATACCCAGACAACATAGACAACCTAGACAACCCAGAATACCAAGAATACCCAGACAACCTAGACAACCCAGAATACCAAGAATACCCAGACAACCTAGACAACCTAGACAACCCAGAATACCAAAAATACCCAGACAACCTAGACAACCTAGACAACCCAGAATACCAAGAATACCCAGACAACCTAGACAACCCAGAATACCAAGAATACCAGACAACGTAGACAACCTAGACAACCCAGACAACCCAGACAACCCAGAATACCAAGAATACCCAGACAACCTAGACAACCTAGACAACCCAGACAACCTAGACAACCCAGACAACCAAGAATACCCAGACAACCCAGACAACCTAGACAACCCAGAATACCAAGAATACCCAGACAACCTAGACAACCTAGACAACCCAGACAACCTAGACAACCCAGACAACCAAGAATATCCAGACAACCCAGACAACCTAGTTAACCCAGACAACCTAGATAACTAAGACAACCCAACAACAACAACAAAAAACAGACAACCCAGACAACTCAGGTATTTGGTTGTCCTAATAAATACTGACGGTTGTCTGATGGTTGTCCTAATATATACTGAACGTTGTCTGATGGTTGTTCTATTATATACTGATGGTTGTCTGATGGTTGTCCTAATCAATACTGATGGTTGTCTGATGGTTGTCCTAATCAATACTGATGGTTGTCCTAATCAATACAGATGGTTGTCCTAATCAATACTGATGGTTGTCCTAATCAATACAGATGGTTGTCCTAATCAATACTGATGGTTGTCTTAATAAATACTGATGGTTGTCTGATGGTTGTCCTAATAAATACTGATGGTTGTCTGATGGTTGTCCTAATCAATACTGATGGTTGTCCTAATCAATACAGATGGTTGTCCTAATCAATACAGATGGTTGTCCTAATCAATACTGATGGTTGTCTTAATAAATACTGATGGTTGTCTGATGGTTGTCCTAATAAATACTGATGGTTGTCTGATGGTTGTCCTAATCAATACTGATGGTTGTCCTAATCAATACAGATGGTTGTCCTAATCAATACTGATGGTTGTGCTCGGCTGCTACACATAAGGACAGTATACTGACAAATCTGACTGTTATCTGTCTGTTATCTGTCTGTTATCTGACTGTTATCTAACTGTTATCTGACTGTTATCTGACTGTTATCTGACTGTTATCTGTCTGTTATCTGTCTGTTATCTGTCTGTTATCTGACTGTCATCTGACTGTTATCTGACTGTTATCTGACTGTAATGTTATCTGTCTTTTATCTGACTGGTATCTGACTATTATCTGACTTTTATCTGACTGTTATCTGACTGTTATCTGTCTGTTATCTGACTGTTATCTGACTTTTATCTGACTGTTATCTGACTGTTATCTGACTGTTATCTGACTGTTATCTGACTTTTATCTGACTGTTATCTGACTGTTATCTGACTGTAATGTTATCTGTCTGTTATCTGACTGTTATCTGACTGTTATCTGACTGTTATCTGACTGTAATGTTATCTGTCTGTTATCTGACTGTTATCTGACTGTTATCTGACTGTTATCTGACTGGTATCTGACTGTTATCTGACTGTTATCTGACTGTTATCTGACTGTTATATTATCTGACTGTTATCTGACTGGTATCTGTCTGGTATGTTATGTGACTGTTATCTGACTGTAATGTTATCTGACTGTTATCTGACTGGTATGTTATGTGACTGTTATCTGTCTGTTATCTGACTGTTATCTGACTGTTATCTGACTGTTATCTGACTGTTATCTGACTGGTATGTTATCTGACTGTTATCTGACTGTTATCTGACTGGTATCTGACTGTTATCTGTCTGTTATCTGACTGGTATCTGACTATTATCTGACTTTTATCTGACTGTTATCTGACTGTTATCTGTCTGTTATCTGACTGTTATCTGACTTTTATCTGACTGTTATCTGACTGTTATCTGACTGTTATCTGACTTTTATCTGACTGTTATCTGACTGTTATCTGACTGTAATGTTATCTGTCTGTTATCTGACTGTTATCTGACTGTTATCTGACTGTTATCTGACTGTTATCTGACTGTAATGTTATCTGTCTGTTATCTGACTGTTATCTGACTGTTATCTGACTGTTATCTGACTGTTATATTATCTGACTGTTATCTGACTGGTATCTGTCTGGTATTTTATGTGACTGTTATCTGACTTTTATCTGACTGTAATGTTATCTGACTGTAATGTTATCTGACTGTTATCTGACTGTTATCTGACTGTTATATTATCTGACTGTTATCTGACTGGTATCTGTCTGGTATGTTATGTGACTGTTATCTGACTTTTATCTGACTAATGTTATCTGACTGTAATGTTATCTGACTGTTATCTGACTGTTATCTGACTGTTATCTGACTGGTATCTGTCTGGTATGTTATGTGACTGTTATCTGACTTTTATCTGACTGTAATGTTATCTGACTGTTATCTGTCTGGTATGTTATGTGACTGTTATCTGACTTTTATCTGACTGTAATGTTATCTGACTGTTATCTGACTGTTATCTGACTGTTATCTGACTGTTATATTATCTGACTGTTATCTGACTGGTATCTGTCTGGTATGTTATGTGACTGTTATCTGACTTTTATCTGACTGTAATGTTATCTGACTGTAATGTTATCTGACTGTTATCTGACTGTTATCTGACTGTTATATTATCTGACTGTTATCTGAATGGTATCTGTCTGGTATGTTATCTGACTGTTATCTGACTTTTATCTGACTGTAATGTTATCTGACTGTAATGTTATCTGACTGTTATCTGACTGTTATATTATCTGACTGTTAACTGACTGGTATCTGTCTGGTATGTTATGTGACTGTTATCTGATTGTTATCTGTCTGGTGTCTGACTGTTATCTGTCTGGTATTTTATCTGACTGTTATCTGACTGTTATCTGACTGTTATCTGTCTGTTATCTGACTGTTATCTGACTGTTATCTGACTGTTATCTGACTGTTATCTGACTGGTATCTGACTGGTATGTTATCTGTCTGTTATCTGACTGGTATCTGACTTTTATCTGACTGTTATCTGACTGTTATCTGACTGTTATCTGACTGTTATCTGACTGTTATCTGACTTTTATCTGACTATTATCTGACTTTTATCTGACTGTTATCTGACTGTTATCTGTCTGTTATCTGACTGTTATCTGACTTTTATCTGACTGTTATCTGACTGTTATCTGACTTTTATCTGACTGTTATCTGACTGTTATCTGACTGTAATGTTATCTGTCTGTTATCTGACTGTTATCTGACTGTTATCTGACTGTTATCTGACTGTAATGTTATCTGTCTGTTATCTGACTGTTATCTGACTTTTATCTGACTGTAATGTTATCTGACTGTAATGTTATCTGACTGTTATCTGACTGTTATCTGACTGTTATATTATCTGACTGTTATCTGACTGGTATCTGTCTGGTATGTTATGTGACTGTTATCTGACTTTTATCTGACTAATGTTATCTGACTGTAATGTTATCTGACTGTTATCTGACTGTTATCTGACTGTTATCTGACTGGTATCTGTCTGGTATGTTATGTGACTGTTATCTGACTTTTATCTGACTGTAATGTTATCTGACTGTTATCTGTCTGGTATGTTATGTGACTGTTATCTGACTTTTATCTGACTGTAATGTTATCTGACTGTTATCTGACTGTTATCTGACTGTTATATGACTGTTATATTATCTGACTGTTATCTGACTGGTATCTGTCTGGTATGTTATGTGACTGTTATCTGACTTTTATCTGACTGTAATGTTATCTGACTGTAATGTTATCTGACTGTTATCTGACTGTTATCTGACTGTTATATTATCTGACTGTTATCTGAATGGTATCTGTCTGGTATGTTATCTGACTGTTATCTGACTTTTATCTGACTGTAATGTTATCTGACTGTAATGTTATCTGACTGTTATCTGACTGTTATATTATCTGACTGTTATCTGACTGGTATCTGTCTGGTATGTTATGTGACTGTTATCTGATTGTTATCTGTCTGGTGTCTGACTGTTATCTGTCTGGTATTTTATCTGACTGTTATCTGACTGTTATCTGACTGTTATCTGTCTGTTATCTGACTGTTATCTGACTGTTATCTGACTGGTATCTGACTGGTATGTTATCTGTCTGTTATCTGACTGGTATCTGACTTTTATCTGACTATTATCTGACTTTTATCTGACTGTTATCTGACTGTTATCTGTCTGTTATCTGACTGTTATCTGACTTTTATCTGACTGTTATCTGACTGTTATCTGACTGTTATCTGACTGTTATCTGACTTTTATCTGACTGTTATCTGACTGTTATCTGACTGTAATGTTATCTGTCTGTTATCTGACTGTTATCTGACTGTTATCTGACTGTTATCTGACTGTTATCTGACTGTAATGTTATCTGTCTGTTATCTGACTGTTATCTGACTGTTATCTGACTGTTATCTGACTGTTATCTGACTGTTATCCGACTGGTATCTGACTGTTATCTGACTGTTATCTGACTGTTATCTGACTGTTATATTATCTGACTGTTATCTGACTGGTATGTTATGTGACTGTTATCTGACTGTAATGTTATCTGACTGGTATCTGACTGGTATGTTATGTGACTGTTATCTGTCTGTTATCTGACTGTTATCTGACTGTTATCTGACTGTTATCTGACTGTTATCTGACTGGTATGTTATCTGACTGTTATCTGACTGTTATCTGACTGGTATCTGACTGTTATCTGTCTGTTATCTGACTGGTATCTGACTATTATCTGACTTTTATCTGACTGTTATCTGACTGTTATCTGTCTGTTATCTGACTGTTATCTGACTTTTATCTGACTGTTATCTGACTGTTATCTGACTGTTATCTGACTGTTATCTGACTGTTATCTGACTTTTATCTGACTGTTATCTGACTGTTATCTGACTGTAATGTTATCTGTCTGTTATCTGACTGTTATCTGACTGTTATCTGACTGTTATCTGACTGTTATCTGACTGTAATGTTATCTGTCTGTTATCTGACTGTTATCTGACTGTTATCTGACTGTTATCTGACTGTTATCTGTCTGTTATCTGACTGTTATCTGACTGTTATCTGACTGTTATCTGACTGTTATCTGACTGTTATCTGACTGGTATCTGACTGTTATCTGACTGTTATCTGACTGTTATCTGACTGTTATATTATCTGACTGTTATCTGACTGGTATCTGTCTGGTATGTTATGTGACTGTTATCTGACTTTTATCTGACTGTAATGTTATCTGACTGTAATGTTATCTGACTGTTATCTGACTGTTATCTGACTGTTATATTATCTGACTGTTATCTGACTGGTATCTGTCTGGTATGTTATGTGACTGTTATCTGACTTTTATCTGACTAATGTTATCTGACTGTAATGTTATCTGACTGTTATCTGACTGTTATCTGACTGATATCTGTCTGGTATGTTATGTGACTGTTATCTGACTTTTATCTGACTGTAATGTTATCTGACTGTTATCTGTCTGGTATGTTATGTGACTGTTATCTGACTTTTATCTGACTGTAATGTTATCTGACTGTTATCTGACTGTTATCTGACTGTTATATGACTGTTATATTATCTGACTGTTATCTGACTGGTATCTGTCTGGTATGTTATGTGACTGTTATCTGACTTTTATCTGACTGTAATGTTATCTGACTGTAATGTTATCTGACTGTTATCTGACTGTTATCTGACTGTTATATTATCTGACTGTTATCTGAATGGTATCTGTCTGGTATGTTATCTGACTGTTATCTGACTTTTATCTGACTGTAATGTTATCTGACTGTAATGTTATCTGACTGTTATCTGACTGTTATATTTTCTGACTGTTATCTGACTGGTATCTGTCTGGTATGTTATGTGACTGTTATCTGATTGTTATCTGTCTGGTGTCTGACTGTTATCTGTCTGGTATTTTATCTGACTGTTATCTGACTGTTATCTGACTGTTATCTGTCTGTTATCTGACTGTTATCTGACTGTTATCTGACTGTTATCTGACTGGTATGTTATCTGTCTGTTATCTGACTGGTATCTGACTATTATCTGACTTTTATCTGACTGTTATCTGACTGTTATCTGTCTGTTATCTGACTGTTATCTGACTTTTATCTGACTGTTATCTGACTGTTATCTGACTGTTATCTGACTGTTATCTGACTTTTATCTGACTGTTATCTGACTGTTATCTGACTGTAATGTTATCTGTCTGTTATCTGACTGTTATCTGACTGTTATCTGACTGTTATCTGACTGTAATGTTATCTGTCTGTTATCTGACTGTTATCTGACTGTTATCTGACTGTTATCTGACTGTTATCTGACTGGTATCTGACTGTTATCTGACTGTTATCTGACTGTTATATTATCTGACTGTTATCTGACTGGTATCTGTCTGGTATGTCATGTGACTGTTATCTGACTGTAATGTTATCTGACTGTTATCTGACTGGTATGTTATGTGACTGTTATCTGTCTGTTATCTGACTGTTATCTGACTGTTATCTGACTGTTATCTGACTGTTATCTGACTGGTATGTTATCTGACTGTTATCTGACTGTTATCTGACTGGTATCTGACTGTTATCTGTCTGTTATCTGACTGGTATCTGACTATTATCTGACTTTTATCTGACTGTTATCTGACTGTTATCTGTCTGTTATCTGACTGTTATCTGAGTTTTATCTGACTGTTATCTGACTGTTATCTGACTGTTATCTGACTGTTATCTGATTTTTATCTGACTGTTATCTGACTGTTATCTGACTGTAATGTTATCTGTCTGTTATCTGACTGTTATCTGACTGTTATCTGACTGTTATCTGACTGTAATGTTATCTGTCTGTTATCTGACTGTTATCTGACTGTTATCTGACTGTTATCTGACTGGTATCTGTCTGGTATGTTATGTGACTGTTATCTGACTTTTATCTGACTGTAATGTTATCTGACTGTTATCTGTCTGGTATGTTATGTGACTGTTATCTGACTTTTATCTGACTGTAATGTTATCTGACTGTTATCTGACTGTTATCTGACTGTTATATGACTGTTATATTATCTGACTGTTATCTGACTGGTATCTGTCTGGTATGTTATGTGACTGTTATCTGACTTTTATCTGACTGTAATGTTATCTGACTGTAATGTTATCTGACTGTTATCTGACTGTTATCTGACTGTTATATTATCTGACTGTTATCTGAATGGTATCTGTCTGGTATGTTATCTGACTGTTATCTGACTTTTATCTGACTGTAATGTTATCTGACTGTAATGTTATCTGACTGTTATCTGACTGTTATATTATCTGACTGTTATCTGACTGGTATCTGTCTGGTATGTTATGTGACTGTTATCTGATTGTTATCTGTCTGGTGTCTGACTGTTATCTGTCTGGTATTTTATCTGACTGTTATCTGACTGTTATCTGACTGTTATCTGTCTGTTATCTGACTGTTATCTGACTGTTATCTGACTGGTATCTGACTGGTATGTTATCTGTCTGTTATCTGACTGGTATCTGACTTTTATCTGACTGTTATCTGACTGTTATCTGACTGTTATCTGACTGTTATCTGACTGTTATCTGACTTTTATCTGACTATTATCTGACTTTTATCTGACTGTTATCTGACTGTTATCTGTCTGTTATCTGACTGTTATCTGACTTTTATCTGACTGTTATCTGACTGTTATCTGACTGTTATCTGACTGTTATCTGACTTTTATCTGACTGTTATCTGACTGTTATCTGACTGTAATGTTATCTGTCTGTTATCTGACTGTTATCTGACTGTTATCTGACTGTTATCTGACTGTTATCTGACTGTAATGTTATCTGTCTGTTATCTGACTGTTATCTGACTGTTATCTGACTGTTATCTGACTGTTATCTGACTGTTATCTGACTGTTATCCGACTGGTATCTGACTGTTATCTGACTGTTATCTGACTGTTATCTGACTGTTATATTATCTGACTGTTATCTGACTGGTATCTGTCTGGTATGTTATGTGACTGTTATCTGACTGTAATGTTATCTGACTGGTATCTGACTGGTATGTTATGTGACTGTTATCTGTCTGTTATCTGACTGTTATCTGACTGTTATCTGACTGTTATCTGACTGGTATGTTATCTGACTGTTATCTGACTGTTATCTGACTGGTATCTGACTGTTATCTGTCTGTTATCTGACTGGTATCTGACTATTATCTGACTTTTATCTGACTGTTATCTGACTGTTATCTGTCTGTTATCTGACTGTTATCTGACTTTTATCTGACTGTTATCTGACTGTTATCTGACTGTTATCTGACTGTTATCTGACTTTTATCTGACTGTTATCTGACTGTTATCTGACTGTAATGTTATCTGTCTGTTATCTGACTGTTATCTGACTGTTATCTGACTGTTATCTGACTGTAATGTTATCTGTCTGTTATCTGACTGTTATCTGACTGTTATCTGACTGTTATCTGACTGTTATCTGACTGTTATCTGTCTGTTATCTGACTGTTATCTGACTGTTATCTGACTGTTATCTGACTGTTATCTGACTGTTATCTGACTGGTATCTGACTGTTATCTGACTGTTATCTGACTGTTATCTGACTGTTATATTATCTGACTGTTATCTGACTGGTATCTGTCTGGTATGTTATGTGACTGTTATCTGACTTTTATCTGACTGTAATGTTATCTGACTGTAATGTTATCTGACTGTTATCTGACTGTTATCTGACTGTTATATTATCTGACTGTTATCTGACTGGTATCTGTCTGTTATGTTATGTGACTGTTATCTGACTTTTATCTGACTAATGTTATCTGACTGTAATGTTATCTGACTGTTATCTGACTGTTATCTGACTGATATCTGTCTGGTATGTTATGTGACTGTTATCTGACTTTTATCTGACTGTAATGTTATCTGACTGTTATCTGTCTGGTATGTTATGTGACTGTTATCTGACTTTTATCTGACTGTAATGTTATCTGACTGTTATCTGACTGTTATCTGACTGTTAT
This sequence comes from Oncorhynchus mykiss, assembly GCF_057628025.1. Classification (NCBI taxonomy): domain Eukaryota; kingdom Metazoa; phylum Chordata; class Actinopteri; order Salmoniformes; family Salmonidae; genus Oncorhynchus; species Oncorhynchus mykiss. Next base: position 4,641,110 of record NC_143039.1, on the reverse strand, counting down.
ATGACTGTTATATTATCTGACTGTTATCTGACTGGTATCTGTCTGGTATGTTATGTGACTGTTATCTGACTTTTATCTGACTGTAATGTTATCTGACTGTAATGTTATCTGACTGTTATCTGACTGTTATCTGACTGTTATATTATCTGACTGTTATCTGAATGGTATCTGTCTGGTATGTTATCTGACTGTTATCTGACTTTTATCTGACTGTAATGTTATCTGACTGTAATGTTATCTGACTGTTATCTGACTGTTATATTATCTGACTGTTATCTGACTGGTATCTGTCTGGTATGTTATGTGACTGTTATCTGATTGTTATCTGTCTGGTGTCTGACTGTTATCTGTCTGGTATTTTATCTGACTGTTATCTGACTGTTATCTGACTGTTATCTGTCTGTTATCTGACTGTTATCTGACTGTTATCTGACTGTTATCTGACTGGTATGTTATCTGTCTGTTATCTGACTGGTATCTGACTATTATCTGACTTTTATCTGACTGTTATCTGACTGTTATCTGTCTGTTATCTGACTGTTATCTGACTTTTATCTGACTGTTATCTGACTGTTATCTGACTGTAATGTTATCTGTCTGTTATCTGACTGTTATCTGACTGTTATCTGACTGTTATCTGACTGTAATGTTATCTGTCTGTTATCTGACTGTTATCTGACTGTTATCTGACTGTTATCTGACTGTTATCTGACTGGTATCTGACTGTTATCTGACTGTTATCTGACTGTTATCTGACTGTTATATTATCTGACTGTTATCTGACTGGTATCTGTCTGGTATGTCATGTGACTGTTATCTGACTGTAATGTTATCTGACTGTTATCTGACTGGTATGTTATGTGACTGTTATCTGTCTGTTATCTGACTGTTATCTGACTGTTATCTGACTGTTATCTGACTGTTATCTGACTGGTATGTTATCTGACTGTTATCTGACTGTTATCTGACTGGTATCTGACTGTTATCTGTCTGTTATCTGACTGGTATCTGACTATTATCTGACTTTTATCTGACTGTTATCTGACTGTTATCTGTCTGTTATCTGACTGTTATCTGAGTTTTATCTGACTGTTATCTGACTGTTATCTGACTGTTATCTGACTTTTATCTGACTGTTATCTGACTGTTACCTGACTGTAATGTTATCTGTCTGTTATCTGACTGTTATCTGACTGTTATCTGACTGTTATCTGACTGTAATGTTATCTGTCTGTTATCTGACTGTTATCTGACTGTTATCTGACTGTTATCTGACTGTTATCGGACTGTTATCTGTCTGTTATCTGACTGTTATCTGACTGTTATCTGACTGTTATCTGACTGTTATCTGACTGGTATCTGACTGTTATCTGACTGTTATCTGACTGTTATCTGACTGTTATATTATCTGACTGTTATCTGACTGGTATCTGTCTGGTATGTTATGTGACTGTTATCTGACTTTTATCTGACTGTAATGTTATCTGACTGTAATGTTATCTGACTGTTATATTATCTGACTGTTATCTGACTGGTATCTGTCTGGTATGTTATGTGACTGTTATCTGACTTTTATCTGACTAATGTTATCTGACTGTAATGTTATCTGACTGTTATCTGACTGTTATCTGACTGTTATCTGACTGGTATCTGTCTGGTATGTTATGTGACTGTTATCTGACTTTTATCTGACTGTAATGTTATCTGACTGTTATCTGTCTGGTATGTTATGTGACTGTTATCTGACTTTTATCTGACTGTAATGTTATCTGACTGTTATCTGACTGTTATATGACTGTTATATTATCTGACTGTTATCTGACTGGTATCTGTCTGGTATGTTATGTGACTGTTATCTGACTTTTATCTGACTGTAATGTTATCTGACTGTAATGTTATCTGACTGTTATCTGACTGTTATCTGACTGTTATATTATCTGACTGTTATCTGAATGGTATCTGTCTGGTATGTTATCTGACTGTTATCTGACTTTTATCTGACTGTAATGTTATCTGACTGTAATGTTATCTGACTGTTATCTGACTGTTATATTATCTGACTGTTATCTGACTGGTATCTGTCTGGTATGTTATGTGACTGTTATCTGATTGTTATCTGTCTGGTGTCTGACTGTTATCTGTCTGGTATTTTATCTGACTGTTATCTGACTGTTATCTGACTGTTATCTGACTGGTATGTTATCTGACTGTTATCTGACTGTCATCTGACTGGTATTTTATGTGACTGTTATCTGACTGTAATGTTATCTGACTGTTATATTATCTGACTGTTATCTGACTGGTTTCTGTCTGGTATGTTATGTGACTGTTATCTGACTTTTATCTGACTGTAATGTTATCTGACTGTTATCTGTCTGGTATGTTATGTGACTGTTATCTGACTTTTATCTGACTGTAATGTTATCTGACTGTAATGTTATCTGACTGTAATCTGACTGTTATCTGACTGTTATATTATCTGACTGTTATCTGACTGGTATCTGTCTGGTATGTTATGTGACTGTTATCTGACTTTTATCTGACTGTAATGTTATCTGACTGTTATCTGTCTGGTATGTTATGTGACTGTTATCTGACTTTTATCTGACTGTAATGTTATCTGACTGTTATCTGACTTTTATCTGACTGTAATGTTATCTGACTGTTATCTGTCTGGTATGTTATGTGACTGTTATCTGTTTGTATCTGTCTGGCATATTATCTGACTGTTATCTGATTGTTATCTGTCTGGTATCTGACTGTTATCTGTCTGGTATTTTATCTGACTGTTATCTGACTGTTATCTGACTGTTATCTGACTGTTATCTGACTGGTATGTTATCTGACTGTTATCTGACTGTCATCTGACTGGTATGTTATGTGACTGTTATCTGACTGTAATGTTATCTGACTGTTATCTGACTGGTATGTTATGTGACTGTTATCTGTCTGTTATCTGACTGTTATCTGACTGTTATCTGTCTGGTACCTGTCTGGTATCTGACTGGTATCTGACTGTAATCTGACTGTTATTTGACTGTTATCTGACTGTTATCTGACTGTTATCTGACTGTTATCTGACTGTTATCTGTCTGGTACCTGACTGGTACCTGACTGTTATCTGTCTGGTACCTGTCTGGTATCTGACTGTTATCTGACTGTTATCTGACTGTTATCTGTCTGGTACCTGTCTGGTATCTGACTGTTATCTGACTGTTATCTGACTGTTATCTGACTGGTATCTGTCTGGTACCTGACTGTTATCTGACTGGTATCTGTCTGGTATTTGTCTGTTGTCTGACTGTTATCTGACTGTTATCTGACTGTTATCTGACTGGTATGTTATGTGACTGTTATCTGACTGTAATGTTATCTGACTGTTATCTGACTGGTATGTTATGTGACTGTTATCTGTCTGGCATATTATCTGACTGTTATCTGATTGTTATATGTCTGGTGTCTGACTGTTATCTGTCTGGTATTGTATCTGACTGTTATCTGACTGTTATCTGACTGTTATCTGACTGGTATCTGACTGGTATCTGACTGTTATCTGACTGGTATGTTATCTGACTGTTATCTGACTGTCATCTGACTGGTATGTTATGTGACTGTTATCTGACTGTAATGTTATCTGACTGTTATCTGACTGGTATGTTATGTGACTGTTATCTGTCTGTTATCTGACTTTTATCTGACTGTAATGTTATCTGTTATGACACTGGTGAATAGTGCATTGGTCAGTAAAGTTAGCTGTCATGACACGCTGTCATTCGTAATACAACATTCATGCCCTCTCTAACCATCATTATAATTATAAGGATTTTCCTCCACCTCTACACAGCACACAACCGACTAGGAAGAGATGGAAATGAAGACATCACTGTATCCACTCAGCGAGTTACCGAGGCAACAGCCTGGATTGTTGGAGTTTGTTTCTCCACTAGTGGGAACAGAACACATCAACCAACAACAGACTTCTAGAACCACAACAATGATCTCTGTCACTCTTTCCTTCTACAGGATGTGTTCCTCAGTCACTCTCTCTACGGTAGATAGATGTTAGCATGATCTCTGTCACTCTTTCCTTCTACAGGATGTGTTCCTCAGTCACTCTCTCTACGGTAGATAGATGTTAGCATGATCTCTGTCACTCTTTCCTTCTACAGGACGTGTTCCTCAGTCACTCTCTCTACGGTAGATAGATGTTAGCATGATCTCTGTCACTCTTTCCTTCTACAGGACGTGTTCCTCAGTCACTCTCTCTACGGTAGATAGATGTTAGCATGATCTCTGTCACTCTTTCCTTCTACAGGATGTGTTCCTCAGTCACTCTCTCTACGGTAGATAGATGTTAGCATGATCTCTGTCACTCTTTCCTTCTACAGGACGTGATCCTCAGTCACTCTCTCTACGGTAGATAGATGTTAGCATGATCTCTGTCACTCTTTCCTTCTACAGGACGTGATCCTCAGTCACTCTCTCTACGGTAGATAGATGTTATCATGATCTCTGTCACTCTTTCCTTCTACAGGACGTGTTCCTCAGTCACTCTCTCTACGGTAGATAGATGTTAGCATGATCTTAGCGTGTTGTTGGCGTGTTAGACATGTCCAGTTCTGTTCCGTGGTGCTGTGGGGCTCAACATGAGAACACTCTACGACTGTTAAACAATTACAGTGCATTAGGCCCTGACTCAGAAAATTACACATTTATTAAACTGGTGATTTCTCTTTCTCTTTCCCATTCTTTACGGTCACCCTAACCCATGGGCCTCTGGTCAGCAGTAGTGCACTACATAGGGAACAGGGTGCGATTTCAGCCACAGGCCCTGAGTTGACTGCTTCAATGGTTCAGACAGAGATGGATTGTTCACTATGAATATTATTCTGAGCTGTCTCACAGCCTGACTGGAATTATTCATCATAAAACATGTACTGCCGTCTGTAAGTTTATTGATGTGTTTTAACAAAGAATAAAGGGGAATGTATCAGGAAGTAGAACCAGACAGCGAGGGGAAGACTGACGTGCTGGTGGGGGTCTATAGTACTGTATATTATAACTAGGGATATACAGGAAGTAGAACCAGACAGCGAGGGGAAGACTGACGTGCTGGTGGGGGTCTATAGTACTGTATATTATAACTAGGGATATACAGGAAGTAGAACCAGACGGAGAGGGGAAGACTGACGTGCTGGTGGGTGGGTGGGGGGGGGGGGGGGTGATAGTACTGTAAATTATAACTAGGGCTGTCATGATGAAGGGGGGGGTCTATAGTACTGTATATTATAACTAGGGCTGTCATGATGAAGGGGGGGGGGGTCTATAGTACTGTATATTATAACTAGGGCTGTCATGATGAAGGGGGGGGGTCTATAGTACTGTATATTATAACTAGGGCTGTCATGATGAAGGGGGGGGGGTTTATAGTACTGTATATTATAACTAGGGCTGTCATGATGAAGGGGGGGGGGGTCTATAGTACTGTATATTATAACTAGGGCTGTCATGATGAAGGGGGGGGTCTATAGTACTGTATATTATAACTAGGGCTGTCATGATGAAGGGGGGGGTCTATAGTACTGTATATTATAACTAGGGCTGTCATGATGAAGGGGGGGGGGGTCTATAGTACTGTATATTATAACTAGGGCTGTCATGATGAAGGGGGGGGTCTATAGTACTGTATATTATAACTAGGGCTGTCATGATGAAGGGGGGGGGTCTATAGTACTGTATATTATAACTAGGGCTGTCATGATGAAGGGGGGGGGTCTATAGTACTGTATATTATAACTAGGGCTGTCATGATGAAGGGGGGGGGTCTATAGTACTGTATATTATAACTAGGGCTGTCATGATGAAGGGGGGGGGGTCTATAGTACTGTATATTATAACTAGGGCTGTCATGATGAAGGGGGGGGGGTCTATAGTACTGTATATTATAACTAGGGCTGTCATGATGAAGGGGGGGGGGTCTATAGTACTGTATATTATAACTAGGGCTGTCATGATGAAGGGGGGGGGGGTCTATAGTACTGTATATTATAACTGGGGCTGTCATGATGAGGGGGGGGGGGGGGTTAGACATGTAGATTGGAGGTTAACAGCTGATTGGGTTAACAGCTGGTAGTACAGGGGTTTTGATGTTGCGAAAGGATGTCATTTGGAAATAAGGGAATTGTAATGAAATTAAAATCATTTATTAAAAAATACTTTTTCAATTTACTCTCCCAACAGGGTTGACTTATTAAATGGGTCCACGGTCCCATTTAGTTGCTAATTAAAATGTCCAGTTGGGAATTCAACGGAACTGGGTCCCTAAGAGATTAGATCTTCTAATGACCTTTATGTTAATTAGATACGTCCACAACGAATCAGACACCACCCTCTTGTCCTTAACAGCTCCATCTCCTTGAGGCAGAATAATGATCTCACAGAACCAACCTCTCCTCACCGTCTCCCGGTCTCCATTCAACCTAACCTAAAAGGTCCTTCTAACAGATCCCTAAAGGTCTCGTTCTAACAGATTCCCAAAGGTCTCTTTCTAACAGATCCCTCAAGGTCTCTTTCTAACAGATCCCTAAAGGTCTCTTCCTAAAAGATCCCTAAATGTCTCTTCCAAACAGATCCCTAAAGGTCTAATTCTAACAGATCCCTAAAGGTCTCTTTCTAACAGATCCCTAAAGGTCTCTTCCTAACAGATCCCTAAATGTATATTCCAAACAGATCCCAAAAGGTCTCTTTCTAACAGATCCCTAAAGGTCTCTTTCTAACAGATCCCTAAAGGTCTCTTTCTAACAGATCCCTAAAGGTCTCTTCCTAACAGATCCCTAAAGGTCTCTTTCTAACAGATCCCTAAAGGTATCTTTCTAACAGATCCCTAAAGGTCTCTTTCTAACAGATACCTAAAGGTCTCTTTCTAACAGATCCCTAAAGGTCTCTTTCTAACAGATCCCTAAAGGTCTCTTCCAAACAGATCCCTAAAGGTCTCATTCTAACAGATCCCTAAAGGTCTCTTTCTAACAGATCCCTAAAGGTCTCTTTCTAACAGATCCCTACAGGTCTCTTTCTAACAGATCCCTACAGGTCTCTTTCTAACAGATCCCTACAGGTCTCTTTCTAACAGATCCCTACAGGTCTCTTCCTAACAGATCCCTAAAGGTCTCTTCCCAACAGATCCCTAAAGGTCTCATTCTAACAGATCCCTAAAGGTCTCTTTCTAACAGATCCCTACAGGTCTCTTTCTAACAGATCCCTACAGGTCTCTTTCTAACAGATCCCTACAGGTCTCTTCCTAACAGATCCCTAAAGGTCTCTTCCCAACAGATCCCTAAAGGTCTCATTCTAACAGATCCCTAAGGGTCTCTTCCTAACAGATCCCTAAAGGTCTCTTTCTAACAGATCCCTAAAGGTATCTTTCTAACAGATCCCTAAAGGTCTCTTTCTAACAGATCCCTAAAGGTCTCTGGGCCAGCAGCCTTGCGAGGGTTAACATGTTTAAAGGTCTTCCTCATGTTGGACACGGAGAAGGAGAGGGGGGGGCCGCAGTCCTTCATAGTGGGCCGCGTCGGTGGCAGTGAATGTGTTTAGTTTGTCTGGAAGCAAGATGTCAGTGTCCGTAACATTGCTGCTTTTCTTTTCGTAGTACGTAGTTGCCTATAGACCCTGCCACATACGTCTCGTGTCTGAGCCGTTGAATTGCGACTCCACTTTGTCCCTATACCGATATTTACCTTGTTTGATTGCCTTGCGGAGGGACTAACTACACTGTTTATATTCTGCCATATTCATCTTTTCATGGTTAAATGCGGTGGTTTGCGCTTTCAGTTTTGCGCGAATGCCGCCATCTCTCCACGGTTTCTGGTTCGGGTAGGTTTTAATAGTCACAGTGGGTACAACATCTCCAATGCACTTCCTGATAAACTCACTCAGCCAAAAAGCGTATAAATCAATGTTTTTCTCTGATGATGCCCGGAATATTTCCCATTCCGAGTGACAAAAACAATCTTGAAGCGTGGATTCCGATTGGTCAGACCAGCGTTGAATGGTTCTTGTCATGGGAACATCCTGTTTGAGTTTCTGCCTATAGGACGGTAGTAGCAAAATGGAGTCGTGGTCGTATTTTCTGAATGGAGGGCGGGGGAGGGCCTTGTATACTTTGTGGGAGTTAGAGTAGCAGTGAGTAGCAAATTTGAGAATTTGCTTTGTTAAAATCCCCAGCTAAAATAAATGCAGCCTCAGGATATGTTTTCCAGTTTGCATAGTCCAGTGTAGTTCTTTGAGGGTCGTTGTGATATCTGCTAGAGGGGGGATATACACGGCTGTGACGATAACCGATGAGAATTCTCTTGGGAGATAATATGGTCGGCATTTGATTGTAAGGAATTCTAGGTCAGTTGAACAAAAATACTTGAGTTCCTGTATGTTGTTATGATTACACCATGAGTTGTTAATTATGAAGCATACACCCCCGCCCTTCTTCTTCCCAGAGATGTTAATTTCTGTCGGAGCGATGCATGAAGAAATATTTTATTTATTTTTAATTCACCTTTATTTAACCAGCTAGGCTAGTTGAGAACACCTTTATTTAACCAGCTAGGCTAGTTGAGAACACCTTTATTTAACCAGCTAGGCTAGTTGAGAACACCTTTATTTAACCAGGTAGGCCAGTTGAGAACACCTTTATTTAACCAGCTAGGCCAGTTGAGAACACCTTTATTTAACCAGGTAGGCCAGTTGAGAACACCTTTATTTAACCAGGTAGGCTAGTTGAGAACACCTTTATTTAACCAGGTAGGCCAGTTGAGAACACCTTTATTTAACCAGCTAGGCCAGTTGAGAACACCTTTATTTAACCAGCTAGGCCAGTTGAGAACACGTTCTCATTTACAACTGCGACTTGGACAAGATAAAGCAAAGCAGTGCGACACAAACAACAACACAGAGTTACACATGGGATAAACACATGTACAGTCAATAACATAATACAAAGAATCTATACACAGTGTGTGCAAATGGCTTGAGAAGGTAAGGGAATAAATAGGCCGTAGCAGCGAAGTAATTACAGTTTAGCAAATGAACACTGGAGTGATAGATGAGCAGATGATGATGTGTAAGTAGAGATACTGGTGTGCAACAGAGCAAAAAAGTAAATGAAAATAGTATGGGGATGAGATAGGTAGATTGGGTGGGCTATTTACAGATGGGCTATTTACAGCTGCAGTGATCAGTTAGCTGCTTAGATAGTAGGTGCTTAAAGTTAGAAATATAAGTCTCGAGCTTCAGCGATTTTTTTGCAATTCGTTCCTTCATTGGCAGCAGAGAACTGGAAGAGTCCACTTCGGGAAAGTCGTAATGTTGGTAGGTTGACCTTATTTCCACTAGTTCTAAATACTGTTTCCTAAGGACTCGAAGAGAGGCGACCATCTCAATAGTTCTAAATACTGGGTAGTTTCCTAAGTACTCGAAGAGAGGCGACCATCTCATTAGTTCTAAATACTGGGTAGTTTCCTAAGGACTCGAAGAGAGGCGACCATCTCAATAGTTCTAAATACTGGGTAGTTTCCTAAGGACTCGAAGAGAAGCGACCATCTCAATAGTTCTAAATACTGGGTAGTTTCCTAAGGACTCGAAGAGAGGCGACCATCTCAATAGTTCTAAATACTGTTTCCTAAGGACTCGAAGAGAGGCCACCATCTCAATAGTTCTAAATACTGTTTCCTAAGGACTCGAAGAGAGGCCACCATCTCAATAGTTCTAAATACTGGGTAGTTTCCTAAGGACTCGAAGAGAGGCCACCATCTCAATAGTTGATGTGTATATTGATGTGTATATTGATGTTTATATTGATGTTTATGTTTATGTGTGTATTGATGTGAATAGTGTATATTGATGTTTATGTTGATGTTTATGTTTATGTGTGTATTGATGTTTATGTTGATGTTTATGTTTGTGTGTATTGATGTGAATAGTGTATATTGATGTTTGTATTGATGTTTATGTTGATGTGTGTATTGATGTGTGTATTGATGTGAATAGTGTATATTGATGTGTTTATTGATGTTTATGTTTATGTGTGTATTGATGTGAATAGTGTATGTTGATGTTTATATTGATGTTTATGTTGATGTTTATGTTGATGTTTATGTTGATGTTTATGTTGATGTTTATGTTGATGTGACTATTTAGCTTCAACAATGTTTCATTACAGAAGCACATTGGTGCAAAAACTGATCAAAGACATTTTAATTAATTACGGTTCTCAACATTGATCAAATCAAGGAAGACATTTCCCATAATCCATCAATGCTCTTCATCTGCCCGGGCAGCGCTGCATATATGACAGCACAGGCCTTTTCCCTTTCAACCGACAGCTTGTCACTGAAGCAGCTCTGAGGTAATTATAGGATGTCATTTTACACCATCACCATTTCCCCCAGACGACACCGTTGTAGTGGATCAATACATACACTGTCTTGTAGCTCCGTTTCCTGCAGTCAAACGACCAAATCGCCCTCTAGTGGCTTTATGGGTGGAATGTTAGTCATGTTTTTCATCATTTCAAAAGTGAATACATTTATTTATTTTATTTTTTATTTAACTGGTTTTCCTACGTCAAACGTTTTAGTTATATTTCAGTATTCTGTGATGTATATCAAGTGTAATATTGGGATAAAAACTCAAAATGTAATATATTTCAACTCTATATTTGACAGGTGTCTTCTTTTTTGTTAAACCATGTGCGTGAGGTTTATACTTTTGTTTCAACGTAGACTTGTTTAAGATGACCAAGAAGTACTCTGTCTGACCTTGATTTATCCCGCTGCAGGAAAATGTTAACAGGTGAGAGCTATGACGTGCTGTGACAGGAATGTGATGTGTGGTAGAGAGGGGGGAGAGAGAGATAAGTGGGTTGTCTGTCAGCTGAAAGAGAGAGAGAGAGAGAGAGAGAGAAGTGGGTTGTCTGTCTACTGAAAGAGAGAGAGAGAGAGAGAGAGAGAGAGAGAGAAGTGGGTTGTCTGTCTGCTGAGAGAGAGAGAGAGAGAGAGAGAGAGAGAGAGAGAGAGAGCGAGAGAGAGAGAGAAGTGGGTTGTCTGTCTGCTGTGAGAGAGAGAGAGAGAGAGAGAGAGAGAGAGAGAGAGAGAGAGAGCGAGAGAAGTGTGTTGACTGTCTGCTGAGAGAGAGAGAGAGAGAGAGAGAGAGAGAGAGAGAGCGAGAGAGAGAGAGAGAGAGCGAGAGAAGTGTGTTGACTGTCTGCTGAAAGAGAGAGAGAGAGAAGTGGGTTGTCTGTCTGCTGAAAGAGAAAGAGAGTGTGAGAGAGAGAGAGAGAGAGAGAGAGAGAGAGACCAAATCACGAGAAAACGAAAGATAATTACTTGACACATTGGAAAGAATTAACAAAATAACAAGACAACTGGGTTGTCTGTCTGCTGAAAGAGAGAGAGAGAGAGAGAGAGAGAAGTGGGTTGTCTGTCTGCTGAAAGAGAGAGAGAGAGAGAGAGAGAGAGGGAGAGAGACCAAATCACGAGAAAACAAAAGATAATTACTTGACACATTGGAAAGAATTAACAAAATAACTGAGCAAACTAGAATGTTATTTGTCCCTAAACAGAGAGTACACAGTGGCAGAACACCTGACCACTGTGACTGACCCAAACTTAAGGAAAGCTTTGACTATGTACAGACTCAGTGAGCATAACCTTGCTATTGAGAAAGGCCGCCGTAGGCAGACATGGCTCTCAAGAGAAGACAGGCTATGTGCTCACTGCCCGCAAAATGAGGTAGAAACTGAGCTGCACTTCCTAACCTCCTGCCAAATGTATGACCATATTAGGGACACATATTTCCCTCAGATTACACAGATCCACCAAGAATTCGAAAACAAATCCAATTTTGATAAACTCCCATATCTACTGGGTGAAATTCCACAGTGTGCCATCACAGCAGCAAGATTTGTGACCTGTTGCCACGAGAAAAGGGCAACCAGTGAAGAACACACACCATTGTAAATACAACCCATATTTATGCTTATTTATTTTATCTTGTGTCCTTTAACCATTTGTACATTGTTAAAACACTGTATATATATATATATAATATGACATTTGTAATGTCTTTACTGTTTTGAAACCTCTGTATGTGTAATGTTTACTGTTAATTTTTGTTGTTTTTCACTTTATATATTCACTTTGTATGTTGTCTACCTCACTTGCTTTGGCAATGTTAACACATGTTTCCCATGCCAATAAAGCCCTTGAATTGAATTGAATTGAATTGAAAGAGACAGGGCTACAGATTATTGTGAAAGCTGGTCCCAGCACCAACCTCTGTGTGATAGGTGGAAGCAGAAGTGGGGGTGAATTGAGGCACTTATCTCAGTGGGAGGAGAGTTCAAACTCAATATTGATGGGACTGTTTTCCCCTTCCTCACACCTCAGAGAAAAGCACACAGCTGGAGTCCTGAGGGGGAGGACACGATAAACAAGAGGATTGGAGATGTTGTTTTAGTTAGAGACAATTTCTCCCCACGCAGGTCAAACTATTTCCTCTGTAGATTCATTAACTTCTTGCTCCTACTTGAGACGCAGATGTCTCAAGTAGACACCTGGAAATGCAAATGCGCTACGCTAAATGCTAAATGTACTCGTTAAAACTCAAACGTTCATCAAAATGCACATGCAGGGTATTGAAATAAAGCTACACTCGTTGTGAACCTAGCCAACAAGTCAGATTTTTAAAATGCTTTTCGGCGAAAGCATGAGAAGCTATTATCTGATAGCATGCAACACCTCAAAATGCCTGAATGCGACGTAAACAAAGATTTAGCTTATCCGGCGCTACACAAAAGGCAGAAATAAAATATAAAACATTCATTACCTTTGACGAGCTTCTTTCTTGGCACTCCTATATGCCCCATAAACATCACTATTGGGTCTTTTTTTCGATTAAATCGGTCCATATATACCCAAAATAGCCATCTATGGAAACTGTGTGATTCAGAAAAAAACACTGTTTCAAAACGCAGCGTCATTTTTAAAAATTAAAAAAGTCGACGATAAACTTTCACAAAACACTTCTAAATACTTTTTTAATCTAACTTTAGGTATTAGTAAACGTTTATAATCTATCAAAATGATTACAGGGCGATGTGTATTCAATAGCTCCTCGTCTTCAAATCAATGGCTGCCAATGTGCACATTCAAAACATCCTGGTGGAGACCGGAAGAAATGGAATCCAGTTAGTTGGATTTACCAAGAAAAAACTCCCTGGAAAATGACGACAATGGCGACATCGTGTGGAATCTGTAGGAATTGCATAATTAATTTTGTGCCCTTTTAACAACCCATGAAAGTGACGCATGGAAATTATTTTTAGCTTTCAGAGAGCAGTTTTTCTTGCGCTTTTCGATGAAACACACGCTCTGTTATAGTCACAGCCGTGATTTAACCCGTTTTAGAAACTTCAGAGTGTTTTCTATCCACACATACTAATCATATGCATATACTATATTCCTGGCATGAGTAGCAGGACGCTGAAAAGTTGCGCGATTTTTAACAGAATGTTCGAAAAAGGAAGGGGTAGACTTAAGAGGCACATGTAGAGTTCCATGGTCATTTCAGCTGATGGGCCACATACAGGTGTTTACTGACAGTAGATGTGCAGCCCTATTCCCTATATAGTGAACTACTTTAGACCAGAGCCCTATAGAACCATTTTCACTATATATATAGTGCACTACTTTAGACCAGGGCCCTATAGAACCCTATTCCCTATATATTGCACTACTTTAGACCAGGGCCCTATAGAACCATATTCCCTATATAGTGCACTACATTAGACAAGGGCCCTATAGAACCCTATTCCCTAGATTCCCAACACTCTAACCACTAGGCTACAGGCCCAACACTCTAACCAGTAGGCTACTGGCCCAACACTCTAACCAGGAGGCTACAGGCCCAACACTCTAACCACTAGGCTACTGGCCCAACACTCTAACCAGGAGGCTACAGGCCCAACACTCTAACCACTAGGCTACTGGCCCAACACTCTAACCAGGAGGCTACTGGCCCAACACTCTAACCACTAGGATACTGGCCCAAAACTCTAACCACTAGGCTACCGGCCCAACACTCTAACCACTAGGATACTGGCCCAACACTCTAACCAGAAGGCTACTGGCCCAACACTCTAACCACTAGGCTATTGGCCCAACACTCTAACCACTAGGATACTGGCCCAACACTCTAACCAGTAGGCTACTGGCCCAACACTCTAACCACTAGGAAACTGGCCCAACACTCTAACCACTAGGAAACTGGCCCAACACTCTAACCACTAGGATACTGGCCCAACACTCTAACCACTAGGATACTGGCCCAACACTCTAGCCACTAGGCTACTGGCCCAACACTCTAACCACTAGTCTACTGGGCCAACACTCTAACCAGTAGGCTACTGGCCCAACACTCTAACCACTAGGAAACTGGCCCAACACTCTAACCACTAGGATACTGGCCCAACACTCTAACCACTAGGATACTGGCCTAACACTCTAACCACTAGGCTACTGGCCCAACACTCTAACCACTAGGCTACTGGCCCAACACTCTAACCACTAGGCTACTGGCCCAACACTCTAACCACTAGGAAACTGGCCCAACACTCTAACCAGGAGGCTACTGGCCCAACACTCTAACCACTAGGATACTGGCCCAAAACTCTAACCACTAGGCTACCGGCCCAACACTCTAACCACTAGGCTACTGGCCCAACACTCTAACCACTAGGCTACTGGCCCAACACTCTAACCACTAGGATACTGGCCCAACACTCTAACCAGTAGGCTACTGGCCCAACACTCTAACCACTAGGCTATTGGCCCAACACTCTAACCACTAGGATACTGGCCCAACACTCTAACCAGTAGGCTACTGGCCCAACACTCTAACCACTAGGAAACTGGCCCAACACTCTAACCACTAGGAAACTGGCCCAACACTCTAACCACTAGGATACTGGCCCAACACTCTAACCACTAGGATACTGGCCCGACACTCTAGCCACTAGGCTACTGGCCTAACAATCTAACCACTAGTCTACTGGGCCAACACTCTAACCACTAGGCTACTGGCCCAACACTCTAACCACTAGGAAACTGGCCCAACACTCTAACCACTAGGATACTGGCCCAACACTCTAACCAGTAGGCTACTGGCCCAACACTCTAACCAGTAGGCTACTGACCCAACACTCTAACCACTAGGCTACTGGCCCAACACTCTAACCAGTAGGCTACTGGCCCAACACTCTAACCAGTAGGCTACCTGCCCAACACTCTAACCACTACGCTACTGGCCCAACACTCTAACCATTACGCTACTGGCCCAACACTCTAACCACTAGGCTACTGGCCCAACACTCTAACCACTAGGCTACTGGCCCAACACTCTAACCAGTAGAGTACTGACCCAACACTCTAACCAGTAGGCTACTGGCCCAACACTCTAACCACTAGGCTACTGGCCCAACACTCTAACCACTAGGCTACTGGCCCAACACTCTAACCACTAGGCTACTGGCCCAACACTCTAACCACTAGGCTACTGGCCCAACACTCTAACCACTAGGCTACTGGCCCAACACTCTAACCACTTGGCTACTGGCCCAACACTCTAACCACTAGGCTACTGGCCCAACACTCTAACCACTAGGCTACTGGCCCAACACTCTAACCACTAGGCTACTGGCCCAACACTCTAACCACTAGGATACTGGCCCAACACTTTAACCACTAGGCTACTGGCCCAACACTCTAACCAGGAGGCTACTGGCCCAACACTCTAACCACTAGGCTACTGGCCCAACACTCTAACCACTAGGCTACTGGCCCAACACTCTAACCAGTAGGCTACTGGCCCAACACTCTAACCAGGAGGCTACCTGCCGCCCCATTGAAGGTTTTGTCCCAGCCATTTCAAATACTAAATAGAAATGATTTGCAAAATGTGGGCTGTTGGGATTTTTGTATTAAAAATATTTAAAGTTGTGAACTCTTTGGCTTATCTAAATCCTGGTGAGGACCTGGGCTGACATCTCTCTCTCTCTCTCTCTCTCCCCCTCCTCCCTCTCTCCCCCTCTCTCCCAATCTCACTCCCTCCCCCTCTCTTTCCTTCTCTTTCCCTCTCTCTCCCCCTCCTCCCTCTCTCCCCCTCTCTCCCAATCTCTCTCCCTCACCCTCTCTTTCCTTCTCTTTCCCTCCCTCCCCATCTCCCTCCCTCCCCATCTCCCTCCCTCCCTCCCCATCTCCCTCCCTCCCTCCCCATCTCCCTCCCTCCCTCCCCATCCCCCTCGCTCCCTCCCTTCTCTACTGGACGATGGCATGATAAGTCTGGATGAGTCCCAGCTCTGTTATAAACAAAACTGAGGGACTTGACCTTGTTCAGCTGGACCTCGTCCAATGTGGCTTAACACCGTACGACCGGAGGACCAGGCCAGAAACCTGCTACAAACAGCTAGACCTGATTTGTCACTTTCCCCCCTCTTCACCCTCTCCACAACCCTCCACCCCTCCACAACCCTCCACCCCCTCCACCCCCTCCACCATCCTCTACCCCCTCCACCCCCTCCACACCCCTCCACACCCCTCCACCCCCCTCCAGCGAGGGGTTCCACCCCCTCCACCCCTCCACAACCCTCCACCCCCTCCACCCCTCCACAACCCTCCACCCCCCTCCACCCTGCTCCACCCCTCCACAACCCTCCACCCCTCTACAACCCTCCACCCCCCTACCCCCCTACAACCCCCCACCCCCCTCCAAACCTCGCTCCACCCCCTACCACCCCGCTCCACCCCTCTACCTCTCCACAACCCTCAACCCCCCTCCACCCCACCCCTCCACAACCCTCCACCCCTCTCCACCCCTCCACAACCCTCTACCCCTCCACAACCCTCCACCCTGCTCCACCCCTCCACAACCCTCTACCCCTCCACAACCCTCCACCCTGCTCCACCCCTCCACAACCCTCCACCCCCCTCCACCCCTCCACAACCCTCCACCCCACTCCAGCCCCCTCCACACCCCTCTCGCACCCTCCACACTCATCCAGCCCCCTCCACACCCCTCCCGCCCCCTCCACACTCATCCAGCCCCCTCCACACTCATCCAGCCCCCTCTACAACCCTCCACCCCCCTCCACCCCTCCACAACCCTCCACCCCTCCACAACCCTCCACCCCTCCACAACCCTCCACCCCTCCACCCCTCCAAAACCCTCCACCCCTCCAAAACCCTCCACCCCTCCAAAACCCTCCACCCCTCCACCCCACTTCAAGCCCCTCCACAACCCTCAACCCCCCCTCCACCCCACCCCTCCACAACCCTCCACCCCTCCACAACCCTCCAGCCCCCTCCACAACCCTCTACCCCTCCACAACCCTCCACCTCCCTCCACAACCCTCCCCCCTCACAACCCTCCCCCCTCCACTCCGCTCCACTCCTCCACAACCCTCTACCCCTCCACCCCCCTCCACCCCACTCCAGCCCCCTCCACACCCCTCTCGCACCCTCCACACTCATCCAGCCCCCTCCACACCCCTCCCGCCCCCTCCACACTCATCCAGCCCCCTCTACACTCATCCAGCCCCCTCTACAACCCTCCACCCCCCTCCACCCCTCCACAACCCTCCACCCATCCACAACCCTCCACCCCCCTCCACCCCTCCACAACCCTCCACCCCTCCACCCCTCCAAAACACTCCACCCCTCTAAAACCCTCCACCCCTCCAAAACCCTCCACCCCTCCACAACCCTCCAGCCCCCTCCACAACCCTCTACCCCTCCACAACCCTCCACCTCCCTCCACAACCCTCCCCCCTCACAACCCTCCCCCCTCCACTCCGCTCCACTCCTCCACAACCCTCTACCCCTCCACAACCCTCCACCCCTCCACCCCGCTCCACACCCCTCCAACCCTCCACCACTAAATATATTTTTCCTGGATTATCTTCCATAAAATCCCTCTGCATTAATAAATATATCCACCACTGACCCAGTCTGCTGCATGACAACATGTAGGGTTCTGTTATAGGTCCTGTCTCTATATCTCTACAGAGATGCAGTACTATAGATGTACTATAGATGTACTATAGATGCAGTACTGTAGATGCAGTACTATAGATGCAGATCTATAGATGCAGTACTATAGATGCAGTACTATAGATGCAGTACTATAGATGTACTATAGATGCAGTACTATAGATGCAGATCTATAGATGCAGTACTATAGATGTACTATAGATGCAGTACTATAGATGCAGTACTATAGATGTACTATAGATGCAGATCTATAGATGCAGTACTATAGATGCAGTACTATAGATGCAGTACTATAGATGTACTATAGATGCAGTACTATAGATGTACTATAGATGCAGTACTATAGATGTACTATAGATGTACTATAGATGCAGTACTATAGATGCAGATCTATAGATGCAGTACTATAGATGCAGTACTATAGATGTACTATAGATGCAGTACTATAGATGCAGATCTATAGATGCAGTACTATAGATGTACTATAGATGTACTATAGATGCAGTACTATAGATGCAGATCTATAGATGCAGTACTATAGCTGTACTATAGCTGCAGATCTATAGATGCAGTACTATAGATGTACTATAGATGCAGATCTATAGATGCAGTACTATAGATGTACTATAGATGCAGATCTATAGAAGCAGTACTATAGATGCAGTACTATAGATGCAGTACTATAGCTGTACTATAGATGCAGTGCTATAGATGCAGTACTATAGATGTACTATAGATACAGTACTATAGATGCAGTACTATAGATGCAGTACTATAGCTGTACTATAGATGCAGATCTATAGATGCAGTACTATAGATGTACTATAGATGCAGTACTATAGATGCAGTACTATAGATGCAGTACTATAGCTGTACTATAGATGCAGATCTATAGATGCAGTACTATAGATGTACTATAGATGCAGATCTATAGATGCAGTACTATAGATGTACTATAGATGCAGATCTATAGAAGCAGTACTATAGATGCAGTACTATAGATGCAGTACTATAGCTGTACTATAGATGCAGTGCTATAGATGCAGTACTATAGATGTACTATAGATGCAGTACTATAGCTGTACTATAGATGTAGTACTATAGATGCAGTACTATAGCTGTACTATATATGCAGATCCATTGATGCAGTACTATAGATGTACTATATATGCAGTACTATAGATGCAGTACTATAGATGCAGTACTATAGATGTAATATAGATGCAGTACTATAGATGCAGTACTATAGATGCAGTACTATAGATGTAATATAGATGCAGTACTATAGATGCAGTACTATAGACAGACTGAGGGAAACAGTATTAGAATAATTTAGCAGAGATTCACTTTAACATGTCCACTTTAACATGTCCACTTTAACATGTCCACTTTAACATGTCCACTTTTAAATGTCCACCTTTAACATGTCCACTTTAACACGTCCACTTTAACACGTCCACTTTAACACGTCCACTTTAACACGTCCACTTTAACACGTCCACTTTTACATGTCCACTTTTACATGTCCACTTTAACATGTCCACTTTAACATGTCCACTTTTACATGTCCACTTTTTACATGTCCACCTTTACATGTCCACTTTAACATGCCCACTTTAACATGCCCACTTTAACATGTCCACTTTAACATGTTCACTTTAACATGTCCACTTTAACATGTCCACTTTTACATGTCCACTTTTTACATGTCCACCTTTACATGTCCACTTTAACATGCCCACTTTAACATGTCCACTTTAACATGCCCACTTTAACATGTTCACTTTAACATGTCCACTTTTTACATGTCCACTTTAACATGCCCACTTTAACATGTTCACTTTAACATGTCCACTTTTTACATGTCCACCTTTACATGTCCACTTTAACATGCCCACTTTAACATGTCCACTTTAACATGTCCACTTTAACATGTCCACTTTAATATGTCCACCTTAACATGTCCACCTTAACATGTCCACCTTAACATGTCCACTTTAACATGTCCACTTTAACATGTCCACTTTAACATGTCCACTTTTACATGTCCACTTTAACATGTCCACTTTAACATGTCCACTTTAACATGTCCACTGTAACATTCATACAGTGTGGTTGGTTACAAGTACAGTGCCTTACGAAAGTATTCGGCCCCCTTGAACTTTGCGACCTTTTGCCACATTTCAGGCTTCAAACATAAAGATATAAAACTGTATTTTTTTGTGAAGAATAAACAACAAGTGGGACACAATCATGAAGTGGAACGAAATTTTTGGGATATTTCAAACTTTTTTAACAAATCAAAAACTGAAAAATTGGGCGTGCAAAATTATTCAGCCCCCTTAAGTTAATACTTTGTAGCGCCACCTTTTGCTGCGATTACAGCTGTAAGTCGCTTGGGGTATGTCTCTATCAGTTTTGCACATCGAGAGACTGACATTTTTTCCCATTCCTCCTTGCAAAACAGCTCGAGCTCAGTGAGGTTGGATGGAGAGCATTTGTGAACAGCAGTTTTCAGTTCTTTCCACAGATTCTCGATTGGATTCAGGTCTGGACTTTGACTTGGCCATTCTAACACCTGGATATGTTTATTTTTGAACCATTCATTGTAGATTTTGCTTTATGTTTTGGATCATTGTCTTGTTGGAAGACAAATCTCCGTCCCAGTCTCAGGTCTTTTGCAGACTCCATCAGGTTTTCTTCCAGAATGGTCCTGTATTTGGCTCCATCCATCTTCCCATCAATTTTAACCATCTTCCCTGTCCCTGCTGAAGAAAAGCAGGCCCAAATCATGATGCTGCCACCACCATGTTTGACAGTGGGGATGGTGTGTTTCAGCTGTGTTGCTTTTACGCCAAACATAACATTTGCATTGTTGCCAAAAAGTTCAATTTTGGTTTCATCTGACCAGAGCACCTTCTTCCACATGTTTGGTGTGTCTCCCAGGTGGCTTGTGGCAAACTTTAAACAACACTTTTTATGGATATCTTTAAGAAATGGCTTTCTTCTTGCCACTCTTCCATAAAGGCCAGATTTGTGCAATATACGACTGATTGTTGTCCTATGGACAGAGTCTCCCACCTCAGCTGTAGATCTCTGCAGTTCATCCAGAGTGATCATGGGCCTCTTGGCTGCATCTCTGATCAGTCTTCTCCTTGTATGAGCTGAAAGTTTAGAGGGACGGCCAGGTCTTGGTAGATTTGCAGTGGTCTGATACTCCTTCCATTTCAATATTATCGCTTGCACAGTGCTCCTTGGGATGTTTAAAGCTTGGGAAATCTTTTTGTATCCAAATACGGCTTTAAATTTCTTCACAACAGTATCTCGGACCTGCCTGGTGTGTTCCTTGTTCTTCATGATGCTCTCTGCGCTTTTAACGGACCTCTGAGACTATCACAGTGCAGGTGCATTTATACGGAGACTTGATTACACACAGGTGGATTGTATTTATCATCATTAGTCATTTAGGTCAACATTGGATCATTCAGAGATCCTCACTAAACTTCTGGAGAGAGTTTGCTGCACTGAAAGTAAAGGGGCTGAATAATTTTGCACGCCCAATTTTTCAGTTTTGATTTGTTAAAAAAGTTTGAAATATCCAATAAATGTCGTTCCACTTCTCAAATGTGTCCCACTTGTTGTTGATTCTTCACAAAAAAATACAGTTTTATATCTTTATGTTTGAAGCCTGAAATGTGGCAAAAGGTCGCAAAGTTCAAGGGGCCGAATACTTTCGCAAGGCACTGTAGATGTCCTAACCGACTTGCCAAAACTATAGTTTGTTAACAAGAAATTTGTGTAGTGGTTGAAAAACGAGTTTTAATGACTCCAACCTAAGTGTATGTA
The DNA here is from genome assembly GCF_057628025.1 of Oncorhynchus mykiss. Taxonomy (NCBI): domain Eukaryota; kingdom Metazoa; phylum Chordata; class Actinopteri; order Salmoniformes; family Salmonidae; genus Oncorhynchus; species Oncorhynchus mykiss. Next base: position 4,619,166 of record NC_143039.1, on the reverse strand, counting down.
AACTAGTTTTAATGACTCCAACCTAAGTGGATGTAAACTAGTTTTAATGACTCCAACCTGAGTGGATGTAAACTAGTTTTAATGACTCCAACCTGAGTGGATGTAAACTAGTTTTAATGACTCCAACCTAAGTGTATGTAAACTAGTTTTAATGACTCCAACCTGAGTGGATGTAAACTAGTTTTAATGACTCCAACCTAAGTGGATGTAAACTAGTTTTAATGACTCCAACCTGAGTGGATGTAAACTAGTTTTAATGACTCCAACCTGAGTGGATGTAAACTAGTTTTAATGACTCCAACCTGAGTGGATGTAAACTAGTTTTAATGACTCCAACCTAAGTGGATGTAAACTAGTTTTAATGACTCCAACCTAAGTGGATGTAAACTTCTGACTTCAACCGTATATACAAATATAGTTTTTATGTTGACTATTTTCTACATTGTAGAATATTAGTGAAGTTATCAAAACTATGAAACAAAACATATGGAATCATGTAGTAACCAAAAAAGTGTTCAACAAATCAAAATATATTTTATATTTGAGATTCTTCAAAGTTGCCACCCTTTGCCTTGATGACAGCTTTGCAAACTCTGAGTGCTTCCACTCAGACCGTCTTCAAGAAGAGACCAAATTATTCAGCTCATCTCCTCTGCAAAAAAAGCTGTGTCTGTTCTGTGTCTTCATCAGTACATCCGAATACATCAACTCACTCTGAAAGCTGTTAGAACTAGCAAAGTAGTGCACTGTGTAGGGAATAGGTTGCCTTTGATTTCAGGCCAAAGATGGAGTCGTTGATCAGTGAACTGAGAGACAGAAGATGAGAGCATAATCCTATTCTTTATCTGTGTCCTGGAGTGTCCCAGGGCCTTAACAGGAGGTGTCCTGATTATCCACATCAAATATCTCCCCAGGACCTGAGACACAGTCAGTTGATGCCAGTGTGGTCTGAAATGAACTACTATTGATTCAGTGCTTCTCTGCAGAGCTGCTACATCCCCAAGATACACAGAGAGCAGAGACACATACCGATAGGCCTGCGAGACCAGAGACACATACCGATAGGCCTGCGAGACCAGAGACACATACCGATAGGCCTGCGAGACCAGAGGCACAGACCAGAGACACATACCGATAGGCCTGCGAGACCAGAGACACATACCGATAGGCCTGCGAGACCAGAGGCACAGACCAGAGACACATACCGATAGGCCTGCGAGACCAGAGACACATACCGATAGGCCTGCGAGACCAGAGAGATATACCGATAGGCCTGCGAGACCAGAGACACATACCGATAGGCCTGCGAGACCAGAGACACATACCGATAGGCCTGCGAGACCAGAGACACATACCGATAGGCCTGCGAGACCAGAGGCACAGACCAGAGACACATACCGATAGGCCTGCGAGACCAGAGACACATACCGATAGGCCTGCGAGACCAGAGGCACAGACCAGAGACACATACCGATAGGCCTGCGAGACCAGAGACACATACCGATAGGCCTGCGAGACCAGAGAGATATACCGATAGGTCTGCGAGACCAGAGACACATACCGATAGGCCTGCGAGACCAGAGACACATACCGATAGGCCTGCGAGACCAGAGAGACACATACAAATAGGCCTGCGAGACCAGAGAGACATACCGATAGGCCTGCG
>NC_143039.1:4552500-4610000 GCF_057628025.1 Oncorhynchus mykiss | reverse complement strand
TCCATCCATATGTACCAGTGACAGTAGAGATGACTCCATCACTCTATACCAGTGACAGTAGAGGTGACTCCATCCCTCTATACCAGTAGAGGTGACTCCATCCCTCTACACCAGTAGAGGTGACTCCATCCCTCTATACCAGTGACAGTAGAGGTGACTCCATCCCTCTACACCAGTAGAGGTGACTCCATCCCTCTACACCAGTAGAGGTGACTCCATCCCTCTACACCAGTAGAGGGGACTCCATCCCTCTATACCAGTAGAGGGGACTCCATCCCTCTATACCAGTAGAGGTGACTCGATCCCTCTATACCAGTGACAGTAGAGGTGGCGCCATCCCTCTATACCAGTAGAGGGGACTCCATCCCTCTATACCAGTGACAGTAGAGGTGGCTCCATCCCTCTATACCAGTAGAGGGGACTCCATCCCTCTATACCAGTAGAGGGGACTCCATCCCTCTATACCAGTGACAGTAGAGGTGACTCCATACCTCTATACCAGTAGAGGGGACTCCATCCCTCTATACCAGTAGAGGTGACTCTATCCCTCTATACCAGTAGAGGTGACTCTATCCCTCTATACCAGTGACAGTAGAGGTGGTCATTAAGTGTTGTTCAGTACTGTGGTTACCAGGCTGCTCCATCCCTCTAAGGAGGTCTGTCAGATAGTATTAGAGGAGAAGGAGAGGAATGATGGACTGTCTCCTCTCTCCATCCCTCTCTCTCTTCCCTTATCCCTCCCCCCGTCTCTCGCAGCACTTAAATAATACCAATGATTGACAGGTTGAATCTGAAACATCGGCTGATTGCTCCACTGCAGAGCGTAAATAAAACATACCAGCCATGGAGGAGCAGAGCAGCGATCTCTACCTATCACCCTGGTAGGTCAATAAGTTGCAGGAAACAGGTTGAAAACAAACACTGTGATGGTGAGAGCCTCTCTTCCGTAATGTTTGATCAAGTTGGTTTTGGATCAGCCAGGGTTTGTGTTTCTGTCGGAAGTCTGTCAGATACACCCGAGGACACCTGTCTCCTGTTGGTACGACTGTACCTAAATCTGACAGAATGATCATGGATGAATACACACAGACAAACGTCTAGAGAGAATCAAATGCTCCCAGAAATGGAAGAGCAAACAGAATGATTCCTGACTGCATTGTGGTCACGACAACATGATCTCCATTGAAAGTTAAACCTCCTCTTGTACGGTCTTTATTGAGGCATCTCTCTATTGAAGAGAGACGGGATTCTGGTCAGGAGTGCAGTGATAGAAGTCTGAAGATTAAGCTCTGAGCTGATACATAATCAATACTGTTCAGATCCTCAGAGCCGATTGGTCAATAACAGAGCACACCACTCAGTAGTAGTTCACCTCTCAGTAGAACACCTCTCAGTAGTAGAACACCTTTCAGTAGAACACCTCTCAGTAGTAGAACACCTCTCAGTAGTAGAACACCTCTCAGTAGAACACCTCTCAGTAGAACACCTCTCAGTAGAACACCTCTCAGTAGTAGAACACCTCTCAGTAGTAGAACACCTCTCAGTAGAACACCTCTGTAGAACACCTCTCAGTAGTAGAACACCTCTCAGTAGTAGAACACCTCTCAGTAGTAGAACACCTCTCAGTAGTAGAACACCTCTCAGTAGTAGAACACCTCTCAGTAGAAGACCTCTCAGTAGTAGAACACCTCTCAGTAGTAGAACACCTCTCAGTAGAACACCTCTCAGTAGTAGAACACCTCTCAGTAGTAGAACACCTCTCAGTAGTAGAACAGCTCTCAGTAGTAGAACACCTCTCAGTAGTAGAACACCTCTCAGTAGTAGAACACCTCTCAGTAGAACACCTCTCAGTAGAACACCTCTCAGTAGAACACCTCTCAGTAGAACACCTCTCAGTAGAACACCTCTGTAGAACACCTCTCAGTAGTAGAACACCTCTCAGTAGTAGAACACCTCTCAGTAGTAGAACACCTCTCAGAAGAACACCTCTCAGTAGTAGAACACCTCTCAGTAGTAGAACACCTCTCAGTAGTAGAACACCTCTCAGTAGAACACCTCTCAGTAGTAGAACACCTCTCAGTAGTAGAACACCTCTCAGTAGTAGAACACCTCTCAGTAGTAGAACACCTTTCAGCAGTAGAACACCTCTCAGTAGAACACCTCTCAGTGGAACAACTCTCAGTGGAACACCTCTCAGTAGTAGAACACCTCTCAGTAGAACACATCTCAGTAGAACACCTCTCAGTAGTAGAACAGCTCTCAGTAGTAGAACAGCTCTCAGTAGTAGAACACCTCTCAGTAGTAGAACACCTCTCAGTAGAACACCTCTCAGTAGAACACCTCTCAGTAGAACACCTCTCAGTAGAACACCTCTCAGTAGAACACCTCTGTAGAACACCTCTCAGTAGTAGAACACCTCTCAGTAGTAGAACACCTCTCAGTAGTAGAACACCTCTCAGAAGAACACCTCTCAGTAGTAGAACACCTCTCAGTAGTAGAACACCTCTCAGTAGTAGAACACCTCTCAGTAGAACACCTCTCAGTAGAACACCTCTCAGTAGAACACCTCTCAGTAGTAGAACACCTCTCAGTAGTAGAACACCTCTCAGTAGTAGAACACCTTTCAGCAGTAGAACACCTCTCAGTAGAACACCTCTCAGTGGAACACCTCTCAGTGGAACACCTCTCAGTAGTAGAACACCTCTCAGTAGAACACATCTCAGTAGAACACCTCTCAGTAGTAGAACACCTCTCAGTAAACACCTCTCAGTAGAACACCTCTCAGTAGAACACCTCTCAGTAGTAGAACACCTCTCAGTAAAGCACCTTTCAGTAGTAGAAAACCTCTCAGTAGAACACCTCTCAGAAGAACACCTCTCAGTAGTAGAACACCTCTCATTAGAACACCTCTCAGTAGTAGAACACCTCTCAGTAGTAGAACACCTCTCATTAGAACACCTCTCAGTAGTAGAACACCTCTCAGTAGAACACCTCTCAGTAGTAGAACACCTCTCAGTAGTAGAACACCTCTCCATTACGAGAGGGTTCCATTACGAGAGGGTTCCATTACGAGAGGGTTCCATTACGAGAGGGTTCCATTACGAGAGGGTTCCATTACGAGAGGGTTCCAATACTAGAGAGTTCCATTATAAGAGGGTTCCATTACAAGAGGGTTCCATTAAAAGAGGGTTCCATTACAAGAGGGTTCCATTAATAGAATAGACTAGCTACACTCGTTGTGAATCCAGCCAACATGTCAGATTTTATCGCCCGCACACACACTGATTTCCAAGTCTGTGTTCCTGTATCAAAACTCATATTTATTCCTTGTTTGGAAGAAACAAGTCTGAAACCTTGAACAAAGACTACTGACACCCAGTGGAAGCCATAGGAATTGCATACTGGGAGCGTGGTTTCATTTTTTCCCTATACGTTATATTGTAAGGGCTCTCAATTTTTTTTATTCTGGTTGGTTTTTCTTTAGATTTTTTTCCGACCATATCTATTGTGTTATAGTCTCCTACATTATTCAAACATTTCTACAAACTGCAAAGTGTTTTCTTTCCAATAGTACCAATTATATGCATATCCTGGCTTCAGGGCCTGAGCAACAGGGCACGTCAGTCAGGCGGAAATTGAGAAAAAAGGACCCTAGTCCGAAACAACTGGAGTGATAGATTTGCAGATGATGATGTGCAAGTAGAGATACTGGGGTGCAAAAGAGCAAGAGGATAAGTAACAATATGGGGATGAGGTAGTTGGGTGTGCTATTTAGAGATGGGCTGTGTGACGTAGAAGTCCGTCCCTGGCCGCGGGCAGCATTTGGTCCTTTAACGCATACATTCATCACTCCTCCCTGCTCCGTTATCAGATAACAACGTGGGACGACACACAAGTTAACTTCTCTCAGTACATACATTTCACACTGATGTCAATGTTCATATTTAATATAAGCAATATGTATTATACTTATCGATGTTATGGACGTTTGTTTGTTCTGTTCATCTATCTCTGTAGCTTCCGGGTATGCTGGATAAGGACCCGAGCTAAGGGAATTGGGCTGACTTTGTAGTGCCTGTCCCAAATGGCTCATTAATGTAAATGTGCATATTAAAAGACATTGTCAGTAGTGATGTAATTTTGTAAATGTTATGTTGTGACATTGTTTCATAAACATGTTGCAATGTATATACTTTAGTATGTTTGTTTAGTTAAATGTAAAATGTAGGTTTGTATAGGTAATTGCTTAATTAGTGTTAATTGTTCTGAGGGGAGGGGCTAGCCCTACAAAAGGAGCCTCTCTTTCAGTTCATGGAGAGCCATTTTGGATTGAGCTGTGAATGGGGGAGCATTGTTTTTAGCTGTCCCATAAGGTATATGTTTGATGGCAGTACTGTTGTTTTTGTTCAGTAATCACTATGTAAATAAACACCCTGAAGCACAGAGGAACATTTGGGGCTCTGCCATCTTTTTTTATTTTGATAGAGGTTAGGTTTTCCAGTATAGCCTTCTGGCCTACTCTACGTGACAGGCTGTCTACAGGTACAGTGATCGGTAAGCTGCTCTGACAGCTGATGCTTAAAGTTAGAGAGGGAGATATAAAACTCCAGCTTCAGTGATTTTTGCAATTCGTTCCAGTCATTGGCAGCAGAGAACTGGAAGGAAAGGCAGCAAAAGGAAGTGTTGACTTTGGTAATGACCAGTGCAATATACCTGCTGGAGTGCGTGCTATGGGTGGGTGTTACTATGGTGACAAGTGAGCTGCGATAAGGCGGGCTTTACCTAGCATAGACTTATAGATGACCTGGAGCCAGTGGGTTTGGCAACAAATGTAGCAAGGGCCAGCCAATGAGAGCATACAGGTTGCAGTGGTGGGTAGTAAATGGGGCTTTGGTGACAAAATGGATGGCACTGTGATAGACTGCATCCAATTTGCTGAGTAGAGTGTTGGAGGCTATTTTGTAAATGACATCGCCGAAGTCAAGGATCGGTAGGATGGTCAGTTTTACGGTCCTGTTGTGGTGGGTGATTCTGTTACGGAGGTGTAGCAAGGATCGGACCAAAATGCAGCGTGGTTAATTCGATACATCTTTAATGAAGATGAAACACGAACAATATAAAAACAAACGTAACGTGAAAACCGAAACAGCCTAAACTGGTGCAAACTAACACAGAGACAGGAACAATCACCCACGAAACACTCAAAGAATATGGCTGCCTAAATATGGTTCCCAATCAGAGACAACGATAAACACCTGCCTCTGATTGAGAACCACTCGAGACAGCCATAGACTTTCCTAGAAAACCCCACTAAGCCACAATCCCAATACCTACGAAAACCCCAAGACAAAACACATCACATAATAAACCCATGTCACACCCTGGCCTGACCAAAATAATAAAGAAAACACAAAATACTAAGACCAGGGCGTGACACTGTCCTTTACCCTGCCAGTTACTCTAGAGTTTAGACACTGTCCATTACCATGGCCAGTTACTCTAGAGTTTAGACACTGTCCTTTACCCTGCCAGTTACTCTAGAGATTAGATACTGCCCTTTACCCTGGTCAGTTACTCTAGAGTTTAGATACTGTCCATTACCCTGGTCAGTTACTCTAGAGTTTAGATACTGTCCATTACCCTGGTCAGTTACTCTAGAGTTTAGATACTGTCCTTTACCCTGGCCAGTTACTCTAGAGTTTAGATACTGTCCATTACCCTTCCAGTTACTCTAGAGTTTAGATACTGTCCTTTACCCTGGCCAGTTACTCTAGAGTTTAGATACTGTCCATTACCCTTCCAGTTACTCTAGAGTTTAGATACTGTCCATTGCCCTGGTCAGTTACTCTAGAGTTTAGATACTGTCCATTACCCTGGTCAGTTACTCTAGAGTTTAGATACTGTCCTTTACCCTGGCCAGTTACTCTAGAGATTAGATACTGTCCTTTACCCTGGCCAGTTACTCTAGAGTTTAGATACTGTCCTTTACCCTTCCAGTTACTCTAGAGTTTAGATACTGTCCATTACCCTTCCAGTTACTCTAGAGTTTAGATGCTGTCCTTTACCCTGGCCAGTTACTCTAGAGTTTAGATACTGTCCATTACCCTGGTCAGTTACTCTAGAGTTTAGATACTGTCCATTACCCTTCCAGTTACTCTAGAGATTAGATACTGTCCTTTACCCTGGCCAGTTACTCTAGAGTTTAGATACTGTCCATTACCCTGGCCAGTTACTCTAGAGTTTAGATACTGTCCATTACCCTGGTCAGTTACTCTAGAGTTTAGATACTGTCCATTACCCTGGTCAGTTACTCTAGAGTTTAGATACTGTCCTTTACCCTGGCCAGTTACTCTAGAGTTTAGATACTGTCCATTACCCTGCCAGTTACTCTAGAGTTTAGATACTGTCCTTTACCCTTCCAGTTACTCTAGAGTTTAGATACTGTCCTTTACCCTGGCCAGTTACTCTAGAGTTTAGATACTGTCCATTACCCTTCCAGTTACTCTAGAGATTAGATACTGTCCATTACACTGCTAGTTACTCTAGAGTTTAGATACTGTCCATTACCCTGCCAGTTACTCTAGAGTTTAGATACTGTCCTTTACCCTTCCAGTTACTCTAGAGATTCTATACTGTCCTTTACCCTGGCCAGTTACTCTAGAGTTTAGATACTGTCCATTACCCTGGTCAGTTACTCTAGAGTTTAGATACTGTCCATTACCCTGGTCAGTTACTCTAGAGTTTAGATACTGTCCTTTACCCTGGCCAGTTACTCTAGAGTTTAGATACTGTCCATTACCCTGCCAGTTACTCTAGAGTTTAGATACTGTCCATTACCCTTCCAGTTACTCTAGAGTTTAGATACTGTCCTTTAACCTGGTCAGTTACTCTAGAGTTTAGATACTGTCCATTACCCTTCCAGTTACTCTAGAGATTAGATACTGTCCATTACCCTGCTAGTTACTCTAGAGTTTAGATACTGTCCATTACCCTGCCAGTTACTCTAGAGTTTAGATACTGTCCTTTACCCTTCCAGTTACTCTAGAGATTCTATACTGTCCTTTACCCTGGCCAGTTACTCTAGAGATTAGATACTGTCCATTACCCTGCCAGTTACTCTAGAGTTTAGATACTGTCCTTTACCCTTCCAGTTACTCTAGAGTTTAGATACTGTCCTTTACCCTGGTCAGTTACTCTAGAGTTAAGATACTGTCCATTACCCTGCTAGTTACTCTAGAGTTTATATACTGTCCATTACCCTTCCAGTTACTCTAGAGTTTAGATGCTGTCCTTTACCCTGGCCAGTTACTCTAGAGTTTAGATACTGTCCATTACCCTGGTCAGTTACTCTAGAGTTTAGATGCTGTCCTTTACCCTGGCCAGTTACTCTAGAGTTTAGATACTGTCCATTACCCTGGTCAGTTACTCTAGAGTTTAGATACTGTCCATTACCCTTCCAGTTACTCTAGAGATTAGATACTGTCCTTTACCCTGGCCAGTTACTCTAGAGTTTAGATACTGTCCATTACCCTGGCCAGTTACTCTAGAGTTTAGATACTGTCCATTACCCTGGTCAGTTACTCTAGAGTTTAGATACTGTCCATTACCCTGGTCAGTTACTCTAGAGTTTAGATACTGTCCTTTACCCTGGCCAGTTACTCTAGAGTTTAGATACTGTCCATTACCCTGCCAGTTACTCTAGAGTTTAGATACTGTCCATTACCCTTCCAGTTACTCTAGAGTTTAGATACTGTCCTTTAACCTGGTCAGTTACTCTAGAGTTTAGATACTGTCCATTACCCTTCCAGTTACTCTAGAGATTAGATACTGTCCATTACCCTGCTAGTTACTCTAGAGTTTAGATACTGTCCATTACCCTGCCAGTTACTCTAGAGTTTAGATACTGTCCTTTACCCTTCCAGTTACTCTAGAGATTCTATACTGTCCTTTACCCTGGCCAGTTACTCTAGAGATTAGATACTGTCCATTACCCTGCCAGTTACTCTAGAGTTTAGATACTGTCCTTTACCCTTCCAGTTACTCTAGAGTTTAGATACTGTCCTTTACCCTGGCCAGTTACTCTAGAGTTTAGATACTGTCCATTACCCTTCCAGTTACTCTAGAGATTAGATACTGTCCATTACACTGCTAGTTACTCTAGAGTTTAGATACTGTCCATTACCCTGCCAGTTACTCTAGAGTTTAGATACTGTCCTTTACCCTTCCAGTTACTCTAGAGATTCTATACTGTCCTTTACCCTGGCCAGTTACTCTAGAGTTTAGATACTGTCCATTACCCTGGTCAGTTACTCTAGAGTTTAGATACTGTCCATTACCCTGGTCAGTTACTCTAGAGTTTAGATACTGTCCTTTACCCTGGCCAGTTACTCTAGAGTTTAGATACTGTCCATTACCCTGCCAGTTACTCTAGAGTTTAGATACTGTCCATTACCCTTCCAGTTACTCTAGAGTTTAGATACTGTCCTTTAACCTGGTCAGTTACTCTAGAGTTTAGATACTGTCCATTACCCTTCCAGTTACTCTAGAGATTAGATACTGTCCATTACCCTGCTAGTTACTCTAGAGTTTAGATACTGTCCATTACCCTGCCAGTTACTCTAGAGTTTAGATACTGTCCTTTACCCTTCCAGTTACTCTAGAGATTCTATACTGTCCTTTACCCTGGCCAGTTACTCTAGAGATTAGATACTGTCCATTACCCTGCCAGTTACTCTAGAGTTTAGATACTGTCCTTTACCCTTCCAGTTACTCTAGAGTTTAGATACTGTCCTTTACCCTGGTCAGTTACTCTAGAGATTCTATACTGTCCTTTACCCTGGCCAGTTACTCTAGAGTTTAGATACTGTCCATTACCCTGGTCAGTTACTCTAGAGTTTAGATACTGTCCATTACCCTGGTCAGTTACTCTAGAGTTAAGATACTGTCCATTACCCTGCTAGTTACTCTAGAGTTTATATACTGTCCATTACCCTTCCAGTTACTCTAGAGTTTATATACTGTCCATTACCCTTCCAGTTACTCTAGAGTTTAGATACTGTCCATTACCCTGCTAGTTACTCTAGAGTTTATATACTGTCCATTACCCTTCCAGTTACTCTAGAGTTTAGATACTGTCCTTTACCCTGCCAGTTACTCTAGAGTTTAGATACTGTCTTTTACCCTGCCAGTTACTCTAGAGTTTAGATACTGGCCATTGTCCCCTTCCTCACAAGCACCGACTGACTGAGTGGCCGGCCGGTGGATGACGGAGTCCCAACTCACAACTCAAAATGAGATTATTTCCCCAATAACTTAGTGTCCTTCGGCTTTTGAGTTGGGTGCCGTTTTCTGTGTGTTCATTGCTCTGCTGTTCTTTTGCTAATGCACTGAGTCACAGCTAAGTGACTGAGTGACAACTAATGCACTGAGTGACAGAGACGGTCTGCAATGGACTGTTTGACAAGCACCTCTGGTCTTATTGAGGTTTTTAACATGGAAACATGCCAACACTCTCAGGCCCTGAGCTGCCATTCTACACACGGCCTCTGAGGACAGCACTGAAAATTGGTTTGGTATGCCTCATAGGAGGGAGGGGGAGAGAGAAAGACAGAGAGAGTAAAGAGACACAGTCAGAGATAGGAGAGACAGAGAGAGGAGAGAGAGACAGAGGAGAGACAGAGATAGGAGAGACAGAGAGAGGAGAGACAGATATAGGAGAGAGAGAGAGAGAGAGAGAGAGAGAGACAGAGGAGAGACAGATAGGAGACAGAGAGAGGAGAGAGACACAGTCAGAGAGAGGAGAGACAGAGAGAGGAGAGAGACAGAGAGAGGAGAGACAGAGAGAGGAGAGACACAGTCAGAGATAGGAGAGACAGAGAGAGGAGACACAGTCAGAGATAGGAGAGACAGAGAGAGGAGAGAGGCAGACAGAGAGAGGAGAGACAGAGAGAGGAGATACAGAGAGAGGAGAGACAGAGAGAGGAAACAGAGACAGAGACAGAGAGAGAGACAGAGAGAGAGATAGGAGAGACAGAGAGAGGAGAGAGGCAGACAGAGAGAGGAGAGACAGAGAGAGGAGAGACAGAGAGAGGAGAGACAGAGAGAGGAGAGACAGAGGAGAGAGACAGAGGAGAGAGACAGAGACAGAGACAGAGAGAGAGAGAGAGAGAGATAGAGGAGAGACAGAGAGAGGAGAGAGACAGAGAGAGGAAACAGAGACAGAGACAGAGAGAGAGACAGAGAGAGAGAGAGAGAGAGAGAGAGTATAGAAGCAGACTGTTACTGTAGTTAATATAAACTCAGCAAAAAAAGGAACACCCCTTTTTCAGGACCCTGTCTTTCAAAGATAAATCCAAATAACTTCACAGATCTACATTGTAAAGGGTTTTAACACTGTTTCCCAAAAACAATTCATGAACATGCACCTGTGGAACATTCGTTAAGACACTTACAGACGGTAGGCAATTAAGGTCACAGTTATGAAAACTTAGGACACTAAAGAGGCCTTTCTACTGACTCTGAAAAACACCAAAAGAACGATGCCCAGGGTCTCTGCTCATCTGCGTGATTGTGCCTTAGGCATGCTGCAAGGAGGCATGAGGACTGCAATAAATTGCAATGTTCGCACTGTGAGACGCCTAAGACAGCGCTACAGGGAGACAGGACAGACAGCTGATCGTCCTCGCAGTGGCAGACCACGTGTAACAACACCTGCACAAGATTGTTATACCCGAATATCACACTTGCTGGACAGGTACAGAATGGCAACAACAACTGCTCGAGTTACACCAAGAATGCACAATCCCTCCATCAGTGCTCAGACTGTCCGCAATAGGCTGAGAGAGGCTAGACTGAGGGCTTGTAGGCCTGTTGTAAAGGCAGGTCCTCACCAGACATCACCGGCAACAACGTCGCCTATGGGCACAAACCCACCGTCGCTGGACCAGACAGGACTGGCAAAAAGTGCTCTTCACTGACGGATCGCAGTTTTGTCTCACCAGGGGTGATGGTCGGATTCGCGTTTATCGTCGAAGGAATGAGCGTTACACCGAGGCCTGTACTCTGGAGCGGAATCGATTTGGAGGTGGAGAGTCCATCATGTTTTGGGGCAGTGTGTCACAGCATCATCGGACTGAGCTTGTTGTCATTTCAGGCAATCTCAACGCTGTGCGTTATAGGGAAGACATCCTCCTCCCTCATGTGGTACCCTTCCTACAGGCTCATCCTGACATGACCCTCTAGCATGACAATGCCACCAGCCATTCTGCTCGTTCTGTGAGTGATTTCCTGCAAGACAAGAATGTCAGTGTTCTGCCATGGCCAGCGAAGAGCCCGGATCCCAATCCCATTGAGCACGTTTGGGACCTGTTGGATCGGAGGGTGAGGGCTAGGGCCATTCCCCCCCAGAAATGTCTGGGAAATTGCAGGTGCCTTGGTAGAAGTGTGGGGTAACATCTCACAGCAAGACCTGGCAAATCTGGTGCGGTCCATGAGGAGGAGATGCAGTGCAGTACTTAATGCAGCTGGCGGCCACACCAGATACTGACTGTTACTTTTGATTTTGACCCCCCCATTTGTTCAGGGACACATTATTCCATTTCTGTTAGTCACATGTCTGTGGAACTTGTTCTTGTTTATGTCTCAGTTGTTGAATCTTGTTATGTTCATACAAATATTGACACAAATAAACGCAGTTGACAGCGAGAGGATGTTTTTTTTTAGAGTTTAGAAGCAGATTGTTAGACTGTGGAGTCCCAGACCAGATGTGTTTGTCTCTCAGGGTAATAGACTGTTACTGTAGTTAGTATAGATATATATAATATAGTATCTCAGGGTAATAGACTGTTACTGTAGTTAGTATAGATATATATAATATAGTATCTCAGGGTAATAGACTGTTACTGTAGTTAATATAGATATATATAATATAGTATCTCAGGGTAATAGACTGTTACTGTAGTTAGTATAGATATATATAATATAGTATCTCAGGGTAATAGACTGTTACTGTAGTTAGTATAGATATATATAATATAGTATCTCAGGGTAATAGACTGTTACTGTAGTTAGTATAGATATATATTATATAGTATCTCAGGGTAATAGACTGTTACTGTAGTTAATATAGATATATATAATATAGTATCTCAGGGTAATAGACTGTTACTGTAGTTAGTATAGATATATATATATATATATATAGTATCTCAGGGTAATAGACTGTTACTGTAGTGAGTATAGAGATATATAATATAGTATCTCAGGGTAATAGACTGTTACTGTAGTTAATATAGATATATATAATATAGTATCTCAGGGTAATAGACTGTTACTGTAGTTAGTATATATATATATAATATAGTATCTCAGGGTAATAGACTGTTACTGTAGTTAGTATAGATATATATAATATAGTATCTCAGGGTAATAGACTGTTACTGTAGTTAGTATAGATATATATAATATAGTATCTCAGGGTAATAGACTGTTACTGTAGTTAGTATAGATATATATAATATAGTATCTCAGGGTAATAGACTGTTACTGTAGTTAGTATAGATATATATTATATAGTATCTCAGGGTAATAGACTGTTACTGTAGTTAATATAGATATATATAATATAGTATCTCAGGGTAATAGACTGTTACTGTAGTTAGTATAGATATATATAATATAGTATCTCAGGGTAATAGACTGTTACTGTAGTTAATATAGATATATATAATATAGTATCTCAGGGTAATAGACTGTTACTGTAGTTAATATAGATATATATAATATAGTATCTCAGGGTAATAGACTGTTACTGTAGTTAGTATATATATATATAATATAGTATCTCAGGGTAATAGACTGTTACTGTAGTTAATATAGATATATATAATATAGTATCTCAGGGTAATAGACTGTTACTGTAGTTAGTATAGATATATATAATATAGTATCTCAGGGTAATAGACTGTTACTGTAGTTAATATAGATATATATAATATAGTATCTCAGGGTAATAGACTGTTACTGTAGTTAGTATAGATATATATAATATAGTATCTCAGGGTAATAGACTGTTACTGTAGTTAGTATAGATATATATAATATAGTATCTCAGGGTAATAGACTGTTACTGTAGTGAGTATAGATATATATAATATAGTATCTCAGGGTAATAGACTGTTACTGTAGTGAGTATAGATATGTATAATATAGTATCTCAGGGTAATAGACTGTTACTGTAGTTATTATAGATATATATAATATAGTATCTCAGGGTAATAGACTGTTACTGTAGTGAGTATAGATATGTATAATATAGTATCTCAGGGTAATAGACTGTTACTGTAGTTAATATAGATATATATAATATAGTATCTCAGGGTAATAGACTGTTACTGTAGTTAATATAGATATATATAATATAGTATCTCAGGGTAATAGACTGTTACTGTAGTTAATATAGATATATATAATATAGTATCTCAGGGTAATAGACTGTTACTGTAGTGAGTATAGATATGTATAATATAGT
Source organism: Oncorhynchus mykiss (assembly GCF_057628025.1). Lineage (NCBI taxonomy): Eukaryota > Metazoa > Chordata > Actinopteri > Salmoniformes > Salmonidae > Oncorhynchus > Oncorhynchus mykiss. The sequence goes on along the minus strand of NC_143039.1, from coordinate 4,596,472 downwards.
ATCTCAGGGTAATAGACTGTTACTGTAGTGAGTATAGATATATATATATATATATATATATATATAATACATAGTGTCTCAGGGTAATAGACTGTTACTGTAGTTAATATAGATATATATAATATAGTATCTCAGGGTAATAGACTGTTACTGTAGTTAATATAGATATATATAATATAGTATCTCAGGGTAATAGACTGTTACTGTAGTTAATATAGATATATATAATATAGTATCTCAGGGTAATAGACTGTTACTGTAGTTAATATAGATATATATAATATAGTATCTCAGGGTAATAGACTGTTACTGTAGTTAGTATAGATATATATAATATAGTATCTCAGGGTAATAGACTGTTACTGTAGTGAGTATAGATATGTATAATATAGTATCTCAGGGCAATAGACTGTTACTGTAGTTAGTATAGATATATATAATATAGTATCTCAGGGTAATAGACTGTTAGTGTAGTTAATATAGATATATATAATATAGAATCTCAGGGTAATAGACTGTTACTGTAGTGAGTATAGATATATATATATATATATAATACATAGTGTCTCAGGGTAATAGACTGTTACTGTAGTGAGTATAGATATATATAATATAGTATCTCAGGGTAATAGACTGTTACTGTAGTGAGTATAGATATATATATATATAGTATCTCAGGGTAATAGACTGTTACTGTAGTTAGTATAGATATATATAATATAGTATCTCAGGGTAATAGACTGTTACTGTAGTTAATATAGATATATATAATATAGTATCTCAGGGTAATAGACTGTTACTGTAGTTAATATAGATATATATAATATAGTATCTCAGGGTAATAGACTGTTACTGTAGTTAATATATCTATATAATATAGTATCTCAGGGTAATAGACTGTTACTGTAGTTAGTATAGATATATATATATAATATAGTATCTCAGGGTAATAGACTGTTACTGTAGTTAATATAGATATATATAATATAGTATCTCAGGGTAATAGACTGTTACTGTAGTTAATATAGATATATATAATATAGTATCTCAGGGTAATAGACTGTTACTGTAGTTAATATAGATATATATAATATAGTATCTCAGGGTAATAGACTGTTACTGTAGTGAGTATAGATATATATATATATATATATATATATATATATATAATACATAGTGTCTCAGGGTAATAGACTGTTACTGTAGTTAATATAGATATATATAATATAGTATCTCAGGGTAATAGACTGTTACTGTAGTTAGTATAGATATATATAATATAGTATCTCAGGGTAATAGACTGTTACTGTAGTGAGTATAGATATGTATAATATAGTATCTCAGGGCAATAGACTGTTACTGTAGTTAGTATAGATATATATAATATAGTATCTCAGGGTAATAGACTGTTAGTGTAGTTAATATAGATATATATAATATAGAATCTCAGGGTAATAGACTGTTACTGTAGTGAGTATAGATATATATATATATATATAATACATAGTGTCTCAGGGTAATAGACTGTTACTGTAGTGAGTATAGATATATATAATATAGTATCTCAGGGTAATAGACTGTTACTGTAGTGAGTATAGATATATATATATATAGTATCTCAGGGTAATAGACTGTTACTGTAGTTAGTATAGATATATATAATATAGTATCTCAGGGTAATAGACTGTTACTGTAGTTAATATAGATATATATAATATAGTATCTCAGGGTAATAGACTGTTACTGTAGTTAATATAGATATATATAATATAGTATCTCAGGGTAATAGACTGTTACTGTAGTTAATATATCTATATAATATAGTATCTCAGGGTAATAGACTGTTACTGTAGTTAGTATAGATATATATATATAATATAGTATCTCAGGGTAATAGACTGTTACTGTAGTTAATATAGATATATATAATATAGTATCTCAGGGTAATAGACTGTTACTGTAGTTAATATAGATATATATAATATAGTATCTCAGGGTAATAGACTGTTACTGTAGTTAATATAGATATATATAATATAGTATCTCAGGGTAATAGACTGTTACTGTAGTTAATATATCTATATAATATAGTATCTCAGGGTAATAGACTGTTACTGTAGTTAGTATAGATATATATATATAATATAGTATCTCAGGGTAATAGACTGTTACTGTAGTTAATATAGATATATATAATATAGTATCTCAGGGTAATAGACTGTTACTGTAGTTAATATAGATATATATAATATAGTATCTCAGGGTAATAGACTGTTACTGTAGTTAATATAGATATATATAATATAGTATCTCAGGGTAATAGACTGTTACTGTAGTGAGTATAGATATATATATATATAGTATCTCAGGGTAATAGACTGTTACTGTAGTGAGTATAGATATATATAATATAGTATCTCAGGGTAATAGACTGTTACTGTAGTGAGTATAGATATATATAATATAGTATCTCAGGGTAATAGACTGTTACTGTAGTGAGTATAGATATGTATAATATAGTATCTCAGGGTAATAGACTGTTACTGTAGTTAGTATAGATATATATAATATAGTATCTCAGGGTAATAGACTGTTACTGTAGTTAGTATAGATATATATAATATAGTATCTCAGGGTAATAGACTGTTACTGTAGTTAGTATAGATATATATAATATAGTATCTCAGGGTAATAGACTGTTACTGTAGTGAGTATAGATATGTATAATATAGTATCTCAGGGTAAACGACTGTTACTGTAGTTAATATAGATATATATAATATAGTATCTCAGGGTAATAGACTGTTACTGTAGTTAGTATAGATATATATAATATAGTATCTCAGGGTAATAGACTGTTACTGTAGTGAGTATAGATATGTATAATATAGTATCTCAGGGTAATAGACTGTTACTGTAGTTAGTATAGATATATATAATATAGTATCTCAGGGTAATAGACTGTTACTGTAGTTAATATAGATATATATAATATAGTATCTCAGGGTAATAGACTGTTACTGTAGTTAGTATAGATATATATAATATAGTATCTCAGGGTAATAGACTGTTACTGTAGTGAGTATAGATATGTATAATATAGTATCTCAGGGTAAACGACTGTTACTGTAGTTAGTATAGATATATATAATATAGTATCTCAGGGTAATAGACTGTTACTGTAGTTAGTATAGATATATATAATATAGTATCTCAGGGTAATAGACTGTTACTGTAGTTAGTATAGATATATATATATATAGTATCTCAGGGTAATAGACTGTTACTGTAGTTAGTATAGATATATATAATATAGTATCTCAGAGTAATAGACTGTTACTGTAGTTAATATAGATATATATAATATAGTATCTCAGGGTAATAGACTGTTACTGTAGTTAGTATAGATATATATAATATAGTATCTCAGGGCAATAGACTGTTACTGTAGTTAGTATAGATATATATAATATAGTATCTCAGAGTAATAGACTGTTACTGTAGTGAGTATAGATATATATAATATAGTATCTCAGGGTAATAGACTGTTACTGTAGTTAGTATAGATATATATAATATAGTATCTCAGGGTAATAGACTGTTACTGTAGTTAGTATAGATATATATAATATAGTATCTCAGGGTAATAGACTGTTACTGTAGTTAGTATAGATATATATAATATAGTATCTCAGAGTAATAGACTGTTACTGTAGTTAATATAGATATATATAATATAGTATCTCAGGGTAATAGACTGTTACTGTAGTTAATATAGATATATATAATATAGTATCTCAGGGTAATAGACTGTTACTGTAGTTAATATAGATATATATAATATAGTATCTCAGAGTAATAGACTGTTACTGTAGTTAATATAGATATATATAATATAGTATCTCAGGGTAATAGACTGTTACTGTAGTGAGTATAGATATATATAATATAGTATCTCAGGGTAATAGACTGTTACTGTAGTTAATATAGATATATATAATATAGTATCTCAGGGTAATAGACTGTTACTGTAGTTAGTATAGATATATATAATATAGTATCTCAGGGTAATAGACTGTTACTGTAGTTAGTATAGATATATATAATATAGTATCTCAGGGTAATAGACTGTTACTGTAGTTAGTATAGATATATATAATATAGTATCTCAGGGTAATAGACTGTTACTGTAGTTAATATAGATATATATAATATAGTATCTCAGGGTAATACCATGTTGGTAAAGACTATGATGTCCAGTAAATGTTTGACAGATTAAAGCGCACTACACTGAGGACCTCTGCCCTGAGGATGTAGCTGCTGTTTCTAGACAGAGGATATGTCCCATCGGCCCACACTGAGGATCTCTGCCCTGAGGATGTAGCTGCTGTTTCTAGACAGAGGATATGTCCCATCGGCCCCCTATTCCCTACATAGTGCACTACACTGAGGATCTCTGCCCTGAGGATGTAGCTGCTGTTTCTAGACAGAGGATATGTCCCATCGGCCCCCTATTCCCTACATAGTGCACTACACTGAGGATCTCTGCCCTGAGGATGTAGCTGCTGTTTCTAGACAGAGGATATGTCCCATCGGCCCACACTGAGGATCTCTGCCCTGAGGATGTAGCTGCTGTTTCTAGACAGAGGATATGTCCCATCGGCCCCCTATTCCCTACATAGTGCACTACACTGAGGATCTCTGCCCTGAGGATGTAGCTGCTGTTTCTAGACAGAGGATATGTCCCATCGGCCCCCTATTCCCTACATAGTGCACTACACTGAGGATCTCTGCCCTGAGGATGTAGCTGCTGTTTCTAGACAGAGGATATGTCCCATCGGCCCCCTATTCCCTACATAGTGACTACACTGAGGATAACTTCCCTGAGGATGTAGCTGCTGTTTCTAGACAGAGGATATGTCCCATCGGCCCCCTATTCCCTACATAGTGCACTACACTGACGATCTCTGCCCTGAGGATGTAGCTGCTGTTTCTAGACAGATGATACGTCCCAAACGGCCCCCTATTCCCTACATAGTGCACTACACTGAGGATCTCTGCCCTGATTTGGTCTAAAGTAGTGCACTATGTAGGGAATAGGGTTCCATTTTGTCTAATGTAGTGCACTATGCAGGGAATAGGGTTCCATTTGGTCTAAATTAGTGCACTATATAGGGAATAGAGTTCTGTTTGGTCAAAAGTAGTGCACTATATAGGGAATAGGGTTCCATCTGGTCTAAAGTAGTGCACTATGTAGGGAATAGGGTGCCATTTGGTCTAAAGTAGTGCACTATATAGGGAATAGGGTTCCATCTGGTCTAAAATAGTGCACTATATAGGGAATAGGGTTCCATTTGGTCTAAAATAGTGCACTATATAGGGAATAGAGTTCTGTTTGGTCAAAAGTAGTGCACTATATAGGGAATAGGGTTCCATCTGGTCTAAAGTAGTGCACTATGTAGGGAATAGGGTGCCATTTGGTCTAAAGTAGTGCACTATATAGGGAATAGGGTTCCATCTGGTCTAAAATAGTGCACTATATAGGGAATAGGGTTCCATTTGGTCTAAAATAGTGCACTATATAGGGAATAGGGTTCTGTTTGGTCTAAAGTAGTGCACTATGTAGGGAATAGGGTTTCATTTGGTATAACATTGTGCCTCAGGAGGCTGAAGAAATGTGGCTTGTCACCCGAAACCCTGACAAACCTTTACAGATGCACAATCGAGAGCATCCTGTCGGGCTGTATCACAGCCTGGTCCGGCAACTGCACCTTCCTCAACCACAAGGCTCTCCAGAGGGTAGTGAGGTCTGCACAACGCATTACCGGGGGCAAACTACCTGCCCTCCAGGAGACCTACACCACCCGATGTCACAGGAAGGCCATAAAGATCATCAAGGACAACAACCACCCGAGCCACTGCTTGGTCACCCCGCTTTCTTCCAGAAGGCGAGGTCAGAACAGGTGCATCAAAGCAGGGACCCGTGAGACTGAAAAACAGCTTCTATCTCAACGGGCACAGACTGTTAAACAGCCACCACTAACATTGAGTGGCTGCTGCCAACATACTGACCCAAATCACTGGCCACTAACAAATGGATTGAATAAAGGTATCACTAGTCAGCTTAAATAACAGAAATTTTTACATATCTTACATTACTCATGCATTACTCATTACTCTGTATTTTATACAATCTATTGCACCTTGCCTATGACGCTCGGCCATCGCTCGTCCATATATTTATATGTACATATTCTCATTCACCTCTTTAGATTTGTGTGTATTACGTAGTTGTTGGGGAATTATTAGATATTACTGCACTGTTGGAACTAGAAGCACAAGCATTTCGCTACACTCGCATTAACATCTGCTAACCATGTGCATGTAACCAATAACATCTGCTAACCATGTGTATGTGACCAATAACATCTGCTAACCATGTGTATGTAACCAATAACATCTGCTAACCATGTGTATGTGACCAATAACATCTGCTAACCCTGTGTATGTAACCAATAACATCTGCTAACCATGTGCATGTAACCAATAACATCTGATAACCATGTGTATGTGACCAATAACATCTGCTAACCATGTGTATGTAACCAATAACATCTGCTAACCATGTGTATGTAACCAATAACATCTGATAACCATGTGTATGTGACCAATAAAATGTGATTTTATTTGTTTTGAGTATGTAGGGAATAGTGGTCCATTTGGTCTAAATGAGTGCACTATGTAGGGAATAGTGGTCCATTTGGTCTAAATTAGTGCACTATGTAGGGAATAGTTTGTCATTTGGCAGGTATCCTTCAACAGATTCAGTGTCTTCATTGTGCTAATTAAGCCATCTGCTTTGGGGACTCTGTCCCTCCCATCTTTCTCTCCTCTCCTCTCCTCTCCTCTCCTCTCCTCTCCTCTCCTCTCCTCTCCTCTCCTCTTCCATTCCGCCTCTCCTCTCCTCTTCCCTCCTCTCCTTCCTCTCCTCTCCTCTTCCATCCCGCCTCTCCTCTCCTCTCTTCTTCTCTCCTCTTCCCTCCTTTCCCTCCCTCCCTCCTCCCTCCTCTCCTCTTCCATCCTGCCTCTCCTCTCCTCTCCCCTCCTCTCCTCTTGCCTCCTCTCCCTCCCCCCCTCCTCCCTCCTCTCCCCTTCTCTTCTCCTCTCCCCTCCTCTCCTCTTGCCTCCTCTCCCTCCTCCCTCCTCTCCCCTTCTCTTCTCCTCTCCTCTCCTCTCCCCTCCTCGCCTTCCCCTCCTCTCCCTCCTCTCCCTCCGCTCCCTCGCTCCCTCCCTCCTCTCCTCTCCTCTCCTCTCCTCTCCTCTCCTCTCCTCTCCTCTCCTCTCCTCTCCACTCCCTCCCTCCCTCCCTCCATCCCTCCCTCCCCTCTCCTCCCTCCCTCCCTCCCCTCCTCTCCTCTCTTCTCCCCTATTTATGTAGTGCACCATGTTCCCTATTTATGTAGTGCACCATGTTCCCTATTTATGTAGTGCACCATGTTCCCTATTTATGTAGTGCACCATGTTCCCTATTTATGTAGTGCACCATGTTCCCTATTTATGTAGTGCACCATGTTCCCTATTTATGTGGTGCACCATGTTCCCTATTTATGTAGTGCACCATGTTCCCTATTTATGTAGTGCACCATGTTCACTATTTATGTAGTGCACCATGTTCCCTATTTATGTAGTGCACCATGTTCCCTATTTATGTAGTGCACCATGTTCCCTATTTATGTAGTGCACCATGTTCCCTATTTATGTAGTACACCATGTTCCATATTTATGTAGTGCACCATGTTCCCTATTTATGTAGTGCACCATGTTCCCTATTTATGTAGTGCACCATGTTCCCTATTTATGTAGTGCACCATGTTCCCTATTTATGTAGTGCACCATGTTCCCTATTTATGTAGTGCACCATGTTCCCTATTTATGTAGTGCACCATGTTCCATATTTATGTAGTGCACCATGTTCCCTATTTATGTAGTGCACCATGTTCCCTATTTATGTGGTGCACCATGTTCCCTATTTATGTAGTGCACCATGTTCCCTATTTATGTAGTGCACCATGTTCCCTATTTATGTAGTGCACCATGTTCCATATTTATGTACACATTTAATACAATGTAATTCAAATGAAACTTTATTTTATTTGTTACAGTGATGTGAATTAAATGAAACATATTAAATCAGAGCTGCAACCATTTCATTTTTCCATTAAAATATGAATTTAAAGAACCCATTTGAAGAGGTTTTTTTAGGTGCTAACAACAGCAGGTGGTTGGTTGTCAGTGATGATATCAGCTAGTTTACACAGAGCATTCCATACCAGTCCTATATAAACAGACACTTTCTCCATATTAAAGACAAATCCCATGAAGGACGAATCAGAGAAATGAGGGCTGGCGCCATTAATCCGGTAGCAGATCACTTTCTTGACGGTGCGTAAATTCATTACAATTATCCACTATTAACCACACAGACACACACTTCCTGTTAGACCAGTCCTTCCTGTTAGACCCAGTCCTTCCTGTTAGACCCAGTCCTTCCTGTTAGACCAGTCCTTCCTGTTAGACCCAGTACTTCCTGTTAGACCAGTACTTCCTGTTAGACCAGTCCTTCCTGTTAGACCCAGTCCTTCCTGTTAGACCCAGTCCTTCCTGTTAGACCCAGTCCGTCCTGTTAGACCCAGTCCTTCCTGTTAGACCAGTCCTTCCTGTTAGACCCAGTACTTCCTGTTAGACCGGTCCTTCCTGTTAGACCGGTCCTTCCTGTTTGACCCAGTCCTTCCTGTTAGACCCAGTCCTTCCTGTTAGACCCAGTCCTTCCTGTTAGACCCAGTCCTTCCTGTTACACCCAGTCCTTCCTGTTAGACCCAGTCCTTCCTGTTAGACCCAGTCCTTCCTGACCATGTGGTCTACCATGTGGTCTGCCAGAGGAGGGAGTGAAGAGGCTGGGGTTACTTGGTGATGGATCAGTGTCCGGTGTTGTGAGAACCTTACAGGACGTATGGGGTTGTTATTAATGGCTGCTTTCAATCAGCGCCTCACACGGCTATTGTTAAGTAAATAGTGAATTAAATGCTTTCATAGATAAATGGGGAATCTATGTCTGTATTGCACAGCACAGGGATTCATAAATGCTATGGCCTTGGCCATCCAAAGTAATTGGACAACTTTTTCAATAAGGGCACAGTGACAATCTGCAATAGGCTTTATAATGCAAATATGAATGAATCTCTGGGTGTCTCCCAAATGGCACCCTGTTTCCTATATAGCAAACTTATTCAAGTAACCCAATGGGTCCTGGTCAATAGGTAACCCTATGGGTCCTGGTCAATAGTAACCCTATGGGTCCTGGTCAATAGTAACCCTATGGGTCCTGGTCAATAGTAACCCAATGGGGTCCTGGTCAATAGTAACCCAATGGGTCCTGGTCAATAGTAACCCTATGGGTCCTGGTCAATAGTAACCCAATGGGTCCTGGTCAATAGTAACCCTATGGGTCCTGGTCAATAGTAACCCTATGGGTCCTGGTCAATAGTAACCCTATGGGTCCTGGTCAATAGTAACCCTATGGGTCCTGGTCAAAAGTAACCCTATGGGTCCTGGTCAATAGTAACCCAATGGGTTCTGGTCAATAGTCACCCTATGGGTCCTGGTCAATAGTAACCCAATGGGTCCTGGTCAATAGGTAACCCAATGGGTCCTGGTCAATAGTAACCCAATGGGTCCTGGTCAATAGTAACCCAATGGGTCCTGGTCAATAGGTAACCCAATGGGTCCTGGTCAATAGTAACCCAATGGGTCCTGGTCAATAGTAACCCTATGGGTCCTGGTCAATAGTAACCCAATGGGTCCTGGTCAATAGTAACCCTATGGGTCCTGGTCAATAGTAACCCTATGGGTCCTGGTCAATAGTAACCCTATGGGTCCTGGTCAATAGTAACCCTATGGGTCCTGGTCAATAGTAACCCTATGGGTCCTGGTCAATAGCAGCCCTATGGGTCCTGGTCAATAGTAACCCTATGGGTCCTGGTCAATAGTAACCCAATGGGTCCTGGTCAATAGTAACCCTATGGGTCCTGGTCAATAGTAACCCTATGGGTCCTGGTCAATAGTAACCCTATGGGTCCTGGTGAATAGTAACCCTATGGGTCCTGGTTAATAGTAACCCAATGGGTCCTGGTCAATAGTAACCCAATGGGTCCTGGTCAATAGTAACCTTACGGGTCCTGGTCAATAGTAACCCTATGGGTCCTGGTCAATAGTAACCCAATGGGTCCTGGTCAATAGTAACCCTATGGGTCCTGGTCAATAGTAACCCAATGGGTCCTGGTCAATAGTAACCCAATGGGTCCTGGTCAATAGTAACCCTATGGGTCCTGGTCAATAGTAACCCAATGGGTCCTGGTCAATAGTAACCCTATGGGTCCTGGTCAATAGTAACCCAATGAGTCCTGGTCAATAGTAACCCTATGGGTCCTGGTCAATAGTAACCCTATGGGTCCTGGTCAATAGTAACCCTATGGGTCCTGGTCAATAGTAACCCTATGGGTCCTGGTCAATAGTAACCCTATGGGTCCTGGTCAATAGTAACCCTATGGGTCCTGGTCAATAGTAACTCTATGGGTCCTGGTCAATAGTAACCCTATGGGTCCTGGTCAATAGTAACACTGTGGGTCCTGGTCAATAGTAACCCTATGGGTCCTGGTCAATAGTAACACTATGGGTCCTGGTCAATAGTAACCCAATGGGTCCTGGTCAATAGTAACCCAATGGGTCCTGGTCAATAGGTAACCCAATGGGTCCTGGTCAATAGTAACCCTATGGGTCCTGGTCAATAGTAACCCTATGGGTCCTGGTCAATAGTAACCCAATGGGTCCTGGTCAATAGTAACCCTATGGGTCCTGGTCAATAGTAACCCTATGGGTCCTGGTCAATATTAACCCTATGGGTCCTGGTCAATAGTAACCCTATGGGTCCTGGTCAATAGTAACCCTATGGGTCCTGATCAATAGTAACCCTATGGGTCCTGGTCAATAGTAACCCAATGGGTCCTGTCTCCTGTAAAGGTGATGAGACTGAAACACAATGGAGACGTCTCTTCTGTCTCCTGTAAAGGTGATGAGACTGAAACACAATGGAGACGTCTCTTCTGTCTCCTGTAAAGGAGATGAGACGTCTCTTCTGTCTACTGGAAAGGTGATGAGACGTCTCCTCTGTCTCCTGTAAAGGTGATGAGACGTCTCTTCTGTCTCCTGTAAAGGTGATGAGACTGAAACACAATCATAGAGGTCCGAAGGAGGTCTGGCTGTAGTGTAGCAGTCTGGCTGTAGTGTAGCAGTCTGGCTGTAGCAGTCTGGCTGTAGTGTAGCAGTCTGGCTGTAGTGTAGCAGTCTGGCTGTAGTGTAGTAGTCTGGCTGTAGTGTAGCAGTCTGGCTGTAGCAGTCTGGCTGTAGTGTAGCAGTCTGGCTGTAGTGTAGCAGTCTGGCTGTAGCAGTTTGGCTGTAGCTGTCTGGATGTAGCAGTCTGGCTCTAGCAGTCTGGCTGTAGTTTAACATTCTGGCTGTAGCAGTCTGGCTGTAGTGTAGCAGTCTGGCTATAGTGTAGCAGTCTGGCTTTAGTCCAGCAGTCTGGCTGTAGCAGTTTGGATGTAGTGTAACAGTCTGGCTGTAGCAGTCTGGCTGTGGCAGTCTGGCTGTAGTGCAGCAGTCGGGCTGTAGCAGTCTGGCTGTAGCAGTCTGGCTGTAGTGTAGCAGTCTGGCTGTAGTATAGCAGTCTGGCTGTAGTGTAGCAGTCTGGCTGTAGCAGTCTGCCTGTAGTGTAGCAGTCCGGCTGTAGTGTAGCAGTCTGGCTGTAGTGTAGCAGTCCGGCTGTAGTGTAGCAGTCTGACTGTAGCAGTCTGGCTGTAGTGTAGCAGTCTGGCTGTAGCAGTCTGGCTGTAGCAGTCTGGCTGTAGTGTAGCAGTCTGGTTGTAGCAGTCCGGCTGTAGTGTAGCAGTCTGGCTGTAGTGTAGCAGTCTGGCTGTAGCAGTATTGCTGTAGTGTAGCAGTCTGGCTGTAGTGTAGCAGTCTGGCTGTAGCAATCTGGCTGTAGTGTAGCAGTCTGGCTGTAGTGTAGCAGTCTGGCTGTAGCAGTCTGGCTGTAGCAGTCTGGCTATTGTAGTCTGGCTATTGTAGTCTGGCCAGTTTTGTTAGGCTGACTGGCAGGTGTAAAATAGTGTGTGGGGGTTACTAGACAGTCTGAGGACAGATCACACTGGTGTAACAACAAATCACTCTGACCTGGCCTCTGGCTGGCCGCTGGGCCCCTGCTCTGCTACAAGAGAAGGTCTGGAGGTCAGCTGGGAAAATGCTGAGAAAATGGCAGACTCCCACTGGGCTTCTCTCGAAGGCTGCTCCCACACTGCAAACAGATAGACAGGTTTGACTCCCACTGGGCTTCTCTCACAGGGCTGCTCCCACACTGCAAACAGATAGGCAGGTCTGCGTGGCGCTGTCAGGGTGGCATATTTCAGAAATCTATTCACCAGTCATAATGGGCTCCAGAGTGGTTAAATAAAGAGTCCTGGTGGTGAATGGGACCTTGTGGAGACAGTAGTAGATGAGTCCTGGTGGTGAATGGGACCTTGTGGAGACAGTAGCAGCAGTAGGTGAGTCCTGGTGGTGAATGGGACCTTGTGGAGACAGTAGTAGATGAGTCCTGGTGATGAATGGGACCTTGTGGAGACAGTAATAGATGAGTCCTGGTGGTGAGTGGGACCTTGTGGAGACAGTAGTAGATGACTCCTGGTGGTGAATGGGACCTTGTGGAGACAGTAGTAGATGAGTCCTGGTGGTGAATGGGACCTTGTGGAGACAATAGTAGTAGATGAGTCCTGGTGGTGAATGGGACCTTGTAGAGACAGTATTAGATGAGCCCTGGTGGTGAATGGGACCTTGTGGAGACAGTAATAGATGAGTCCTGGTGGTGAATGGGACCTTGTGGAGACAGTAGAAGATGAGTCCTGGTGATGAATGGGACCTTGTGGAGACAGTAGTAGATGAGTCCTGGTGGTGAATGGGACCTTGTGGAGACAGTAGTAGATGAGTCCTGGTGGTGAATGGGACCTTGTGGAGACAGTAGTAGATGAGTCCTGGTGGTGAATGGGACCTTGTGGAGACAATAGTAGTAGATGAGTCCTGGTGGTGAGTGGGACCTTGTGGAGACAGTAGCAGATAAGTCCTGGTGATGAATGGGACCTTGTGGAGACAGTAGTAGATGAGTCCTGGTGGTGAATGGGACCTTGTGGAGACAGTAGTAGATGAGTCCTGGTGATGAATGGGACCTTGTGGAGACAGTAGTAGATGAGTCCTGGTGGTGAATGGGACCTTGTAGAGACAGTAGTAGATGAGTCCTGGTGGTGAATGGACCCTTGTGGAGACAGTAGTAGATGAGTCCTGGTGGTGTATGGGACCTTGTGGAGACAGTAGTAGATGAGTCCTGGTGGTGAATGGGACCTTGTAGAGACAGTAGTAGATGAGTCCTGGTGGTGAATGGACCCTTGTGGAGACAGTAGTAGATGAGTCCTGGTGGTGAATGGGACCTTGTGGAGATAGTATTAGCAGCAGTAGTAGTAGATGAGTCCTGGTGGTGAATGGGACCTTGTAGAGACAGTAGTAGATGAGTCCTGGTGGTGAACGGGACCTTGTAGAGACAGTAGTAGATGAGTCCTGGTGGTGAATGGGACCTTGTGGAGACAGTAGTAGATGAGTCCTGGTGGTGAATGGGACCTTGTCGAGACAGTAGTAGATGAGTCCTGGTGGTGAATGGGACCTTGTGGAGACAGTAGTAGATGAGTCCTGGTGGTGAATGGGACCTTGTGGAGACAGTAGTAGATGAGTCCTGGTGGTGAATGGGACCTTGTGGAGACAGTAGTAGATGAGTCCTGGTGGTGAATGGGACCTTGTCGAGACAGTAGTAGATGAGTCCTGGTGGTGAATAGGACCTTGTGGAGACAGTAGTAGATGAGTCCTGGTGGTGAATGGGACCTTGTGGAGACAGTAGTAGATGAGTCCTGGTGGTGAATGGGACCTTGTGGAAACAATAGTAGTAGATGAGTCCTGGTGGTGAATGGGACCTTGTAGAGACAGTAGTAGATGAGCCCTGGTGGTGAATGGGACCTTGTGGAGACAGTAATAGATGAGCCCTGGTGGTGAATGGGACCTTGTGGAGACAGTAGAAGATGAGTCCTGGTGATGAATGGGACCATGTGGAGACAGTAGTAGATGAGTCCTGGTGGTGAATGGGACCTTGTGGAGAGAGTAGTAGATGAGTCCTGGTGGTGAATGGGACCTTGTGGAGACAGTAGTAGATGAGTCCTGGTGGTGAATGGGACCTTGTGGAGACAATAGTAGTAGATGAGTCCTGGTGGTGAGTGGGACCTTGTGGAGACAGTAGCAGATAAGTCCTGGTGATGAATGGGACCTTGTGGAGACAGTAGTAGATGAGTCCTGGTGGTGAATGGGACCTTGTGGAGACAGTAGTAGATGAGTCCTGGTGATGAATGGGACCTTGTGGAGACAGTAGTAGATGAGTCCTGGTGGTGAATGGGACCTTGTAGAGACAGTAGTAGATGAGTCCTGGTGGTGAATGGACCCTTGTGGAGACAGTAGTAGATGAGTCCTGGTGGTGTATGGGACCTTGTGGAGACAGTAGTAGATGAGTCCTGGTGGTGAATGGGACCTTGTAGAGACAGTAGTAGATGAGTCCTGGTGGTGAATGGACCCTTGTGGAGACAGTAGTAGATGAGTCCTGGTGGTGAATGGGACCTTGTGGAGATAGTATTAGCAGCAGTAGTAGTAGATGAGTCCTGGTGGTGAATGGGACCTTGTAGAGACAGTAGTAGATGAGTCCTGGTGGTGAACGGGACCTTGTAGAGACAGTAGTAGATGAGTCCTGGTGGTGAATGGGACCTTGTGGAGACAGTAGTAGATGAGTCCTGGTGGTGAATGGGACCTTGTCGAGACAGTAGTAGATGAGTCCTGGTGGTGAATGGGACCTTGTGGAGACAGTAGTAGATGAGTCCTGGTGGTGAATGGGACCTTGTGGAGACAGTAGTAGATGAGTCCTGGTGGTGAATGGGACCTTGTGGAGACAGTAGTAGATGAGTCCTGGTGGTGAATGGACCCTTAGTCTGCTACTAAACTCCTTTTAGAACCCGTCTCTGTGTCTGCTACTAAACTCCTTTTAGAACCTGTCTCTGCTACTAAACTCCTTTTAGAACCCGTCTCTGTGTCTGCTACTAAACTCCTTTTAGAACCTGTCTCTGTGTCTGCTACTAAACTCCTTTTAGAACCTGTCTCTGTGTCTGCTACTAAACTCCTTTTAGAACCTGTCTCTGTGTCTGCTACTAAACTCTTTTTAGAACCCGTCTCTGTCTGCTACTAAATGATGCAGGGAGCCGGCGACACCCTCAGAGGACTGGATACAGTTTCCTGTCCTGTCCTACACTTCCTCGGTGTGAACCTATCAGAGTAGTTTCAACATGTCAGCGCTTTCATGAGGACTTGTTAACGTCAGCTGAGCCTGGCTTACATCGACTGCTAAAATGGTCCTGGAAGACAAGGTAGGGTGAACGAGGCAGCGATAGGGTGACATGGGCGATACCATGTGCTTAAAGGGAATTAATGAAAATGAAATGCTAATCTTCAACACGGTTTAACTCATCAAAAAGGAGGGTGATTTATGTTCTAGATTAAGACAAAGAAGCAGTTTCTGCCATGTAGAGTTTTCTTTGTGAAAGTCTCAGCTCAAGACAGACAATGGCGACAACCCCTTCTTCTCTTCCTCCAACATCCTTCCCTCCTAGCAAGGTCTGTAGTCTGTATCTCTAGAACTAGATGTCAGATGAATACAAGATGGTATCTTCCATTCAACAGAGTGCTTAATTTAGATTCACAGCATAAACACACAACACTTTCTGTTTCTCAGAGAGAGAGAGAGAGAGAGACTACCACTCAAATCAAATCACATTTTATTGGTCCCATACACTCGGTTAGCAGATGTTAATGTGAGTGTAGTGAAATGCTTGTGCTTCTAGTTCCGACAGTGCAGTAATATCTAACAATTCCACAACAACTACCTAATACACACAAATCTAAAGGGGTGAATGAGAATATATACATATAAATATATGGATGAGCGATGACCGTAGGCAAGGTGCAGTATATAATACAGAATATACATATGAGATGAGGAATGTGAATCTGAACCAGCCTGGGGTTGATTTAAACTGGGCTCTCTCACATACTTCCTGTTTCTGAACCAGCCTGGGGTTGATTTATACTGGGCTCTCTCACATACTTCCTGTTTCTGAACCAGCCTGGGGTTGATTTAAACTGGGCTCTCTCACATACTTCCTGTTTCTGAACCAGCCTGGGGTTGATTTAAACTGGGCTCTCTCACATACTTCCTGTTTCTGAACCAGCCTGGGGTTGATTTACACTGGGCTCTCTGACATACTTCCTGTTTCTGAACCAGCCTGGTGTTGATTTACACTGGGCTCTCTCACATACTTCCTGTTTCTGAACCAGCCTGGGGTTGATTTACACTGGGCTCTCTGACATACTTCCTGTTTCTGAACCAGCCTGGTGTTGATTTACACTGGGCTCTCTCATATACTTCCTGTTTCTGAACCAGCCTGCGATTGATTTACCCCCAGCGGGTCAGACCAGACCTCTTCATTATATAACCCCACAGATGAGCCACCCCGAGCGGAAAGTCAACCTCCCAGCACAGAGTACTACTCCCTTATTGAAATGAAGGATACATTCACCCAGCTGGAGGTAAGGCAGGTGGGACTGGTACAGCAGGTGAACACACTCCAGTCAGCACAAAAACATTGTCCAGCTCAACAACACCCCCTAAACCAGACCTGGACAACAACACCCCCTCAACCAGACCTGGACAACAACACCCCCTCAACCAGACCTCAACCAGACCTGGACAACAACACCCCCTCAACCAGACCTGGACAACAACACTCCCTCAACCAGACCTGGACAACAACACCCCCTCAACCAGACCTGGACAACAACACCCCCTCAACCAGACCTGGACAACAACACCCCCCCAACCAGACCTGGACAACAACACCCCCTCAACCAGACCTGGACAACAACACCCCCTCAACCAGACCTGGACAACAACACCCCCTCAACCAGACCTGGACAACAACACCCCCTCAACCAGACCTGGACAACAACACCCCCTCAACCAGACCTGGACAACAACACCCCCTCAACCAGACCTGGACAACAACACCCCCTCAACCAGACCTGGACAACAACACCCCCTCAACCAGACCTGGACAACAACACCCCCTCAACCAGACCTGGACAACAACACCCTCTCAACCAGACCTGGACAACAACACCCCCTCAACCAGACCTGGACAACAACACCCCCTCAACCAGACCTGGACAACAACACCCCCTCAACCAGACCTGGACAACAACACCCCCTCAACCAGACCTGGACAACAACACCCCCTCAACCAGACCTGGACAACAACACCCCCTCAACCAGACCTGGACAACAACACCCCCTCAACCAGACCTGGACAACAACACCCCCTCAACCAGACCTGGACAACAACACCCCTTCACCCAGACCTGGACAACAACACCCTCTCAACCAGACCTGGACAACAACACCCCCCCAACCAGACCTGGACAACAACACCCCCCTCAACCAGACCTGGACAACAACACCCCCTCAACCAGACCTGGACAACAACACCCCCTCAACCAGACCTGGACAACAACACCCTCTCAACCAGACCTGGACAACAACACCCACTCAACCAGACCCGGACAACAACACGCCCTCAACCAGACCTGGACAACAACACCCCCTCAACCAGACCTGGACAACAACACCCCCTCAACCAGACCTGGACAACAACACCCCCTCAACCAGACCTGGACAACAACACCCTCTCAACCAGACCTGGACAACAACACCCCCTCAACCAGACCTGGACAACAACACCCCTTCACCCAGACCTGGACAACAACACCCCCCTCAACCAGACCTGGACAACAACACCCCCTCAACCAGACCTGGACAACAACACCCCCTCAACTAGACCTGGACAACAACACCCCCTCAACCAGACCTGGACAACAACACCCCTTCACCCATACCTGGACAACAACACCCCCTCAACCAGACCTGGACAACAACACCCCCTCAACCAGACCTGGACAACAACACCCTCTCAACCAGACCTGGACAACAACACCCCCTCAACCAGACCTGGACAACAACACCCCTTCACCCATACCTGGAGTGCTGGAGGTGGAGAGAGACACATCTGCACTCTGGACAGTGGTGAGACAACTACAACAGGAGAAAGAGCAGGAGAACAACAGAGCACTAGAGGAGAGGATCAGACTGCTGGGGGAGAGGATCAGACTACTGGAGGTGGAGAGAGACACATCTGGACTCTGGACAGTGGTGAGACAACTACAACAGGAGAAAGAGCAGGAGAACAACAGAGCACTAGAGGAGAAGATCAGACTGCTGGAGGAGAGGATCAGACTACTGGAGGTGGAGAGAGACACATCTGGACTCTGGACAGTGGTGAGACAACATCAACAGGAGAAAGAGCAGGAGCAGGAGAAGAACAGAGCACTAGAGGAGAGGATCAGACTGCTGGGGGAGAGGATCAGACTGCTGGAGGAGAGGATCAGACTACTGGAGGTGGAGAGAGACATCTGGACTCTGGACAGTGGTGAGACAACTACAACAGGAGAAAGAGCAGGAGAAGAACAGAGCACTAGAGGAGAGGATCAGACTGCTGGGGGAGAGGATCAGACTACTGGAGGTGGAGAGAGACACATCTGGACTCTGGACAGTGGTGAGACAACTACAACAGGAGAAAGAGCAGGAGAACAACAGAGCACTAGAGGAGAAGATCAGACTGCTGGAGGAGAGGATCAGACTACTGGAGGTGGAGAGAGACACATCTGGACTCTGGACAGTGGTGAGACAACATCAACAGGAGAAAGAGCAGGAGCAGGAGAAGAACAGAGCACTAGAGGAGAGGATCAGACTGCTGGAGGAGAGGATCAGACTGCTGGAGGAGAGGATCAGACTGCTGGAGGAGAGGAACAGACTGCTGGAGGAGAGGAACAGACTGCTGGAGGAGAGGGTGAGGGGGGATGGAGGAGAGGGTGAGGGGGGCGGAGGAGAGGGTGAGGGGGGCGGAGGAGAGGGTGAGGGGGGCGGAGGAGAGGGTGAGGGGGATGGAGGAGAGGGTGAGGGGTGTGGAGGAGAGGGTGAGGGGGATGGAGGAGAGGGTGAGGGGGACGGAGGAGAGGATCAGACTGCTGGAGGAGAGGATCAGACTGCTGGGGGAGAGGATCAGACTGCTGGAGGAGAGGGTGAGGGGGATGGAGGAGAGGGTGAGGGGGGCGGAGGAGAGGGTGAGGGGGATGGAGGAGAGGGTGAGGGGGACGGAGGAGAGGGTGAGGGGATGGAGGAGAGGGTGAGGGGGATGGAGGAGAGGGTGAGGGGGACGGAGGAGAGGGTGAGGGGGATGGAGGAGAGGGTGAGGGGGACGGAGGAGAGGGTGAGGGGGATGGAGGAGAGGGTGAGGGGGATGGAGGAGAGGGTGAGGGGGATGGAGGAGAGGGTGAGGGGGATGGAGGAGAGGGTGAGGGGGATGGAGGAGAGGGTGAGGGGGATGGAGGAGAGGGTGAGGGAATGAGCTATGAATGAGCTTACGTTTTCTACGTATTCTCCAAGGTGTCTACAGCATTGTGAAGTCTTTTTAGGCATTTCCATTGAAGAATAGCTGTAAGGGACCATATATAGCATGTGGTCACATGGTGTCTCCCGCAGAAAATCTTGCGTAAAATACTGAGGTAGCCATTTTTCCAATCGCTTCTTATGAGAAACCAATTGACTCGACGGATATAGAAACACCTTGAGGATGGATCCTAAACAACGTTTGCCGTGTTTCTGTCGATATTATGGAGCTAATTTTGAAAAAAAGTTTGGCATTGTAGTGGCAGCATTTTCCGGTCGATTTCTCAGCCAAGCATGATGAACAAACGAAAGCTATTTCGCCTACAAAAATAATATTTTTGGAAAAAAGGAACATTTGCTATCTAACTGGGAGTCTCCTGAGTGAAAACATCCGAAGTTCTTCAAAGGTAAATTATTTAATTTGGTTGCTTTTCTTATTTTCGTGAAAATGTTGCCTGCTGCCAGCAGAGCCTAGCATAGCATTATGCCATGATAAACTTACACAAATGCTTGTCTAGCGTTGGCTGTAAAGCATATTTTGAAAATCTGAGATGACAGTGTGATTAACAAAAGGCTAAGCTGTTTGTTTGAATATATTTCATTTGCGAAAAGTTTCTAGGGGTATTTATGTCCGCTGCGTTATGCTAATTCGTTTGAGGCTATGATTACGCTCCCGGATCCGGGATTGATAGAAGCAACTCAATATGTCTCTATTGTCCGTCATCACTAGCTTTTGCTAGGCTAACGGGATATGTTAAGGGATTTTTTATCAATAATGACTAATTATGTATACTTTCCAATCAGGACTGAATAATCAGAATACTATTATGTTACTGTATAGACGTATGAATTTTATTTTAATCCTAGTACTGAATATAATGTGTGTAAATATAATTAAGAATTAGAACAATGACTGTCTGTTCCTTGGTTGAAATGAATGAACTTATCGTCAGACTGGCTAGAATGCTTCTACACAGGAAGACCTTGGCTCAGTCATAAATTATATTAAATTGGTAGGGACGATGTGGGAAGGCTTGAGATACTGCCTTTGTACCAGGGTGGGAGAAGAGACGGGACAGTTCGAAAACGAATGACGTCATTTTCAGTTTATAACCTGTGGTGTTAGGGTTTCCCTAACCCTGTGGTAAACTGTATCGTGTTCAGTACTCTCCAGAATAAACGCTAGTGCAGTTTATAACCTGTGGTGTTAGGGTTACCCTAACCCTGTGGTAAACTGTATCGTGTTCAGTACTCTCCAGAATAAACGCCAGTGCAGTTTATAACCTGTGGTGTTAGGGTTTCCCTAACCCTGTGGTAAACTGTATCGTGTTCAGTACTCTCCAGAATAAACGCTAGTGCAGTTTATAACCTGTGGTGTTAGGGTTTCCCTAACCCTGTGGTAAACTGTATCGTGTTCAGTACTCTCCAGAATAAACGCTAGTGCAGTTTATAACCTGTGGTGTTAGGGTTACCCTAAACCTGTGGTAAACTGTATTGTGTTCAGTACTCTCCAGAATAAACGCTAGTGCAGTTTATAACCTGTGGTAAACTGCATCGTGTTCAGTACTCTCCAGAATAAACGCTAGTGCAGTTTATAACCTGTGGTAAACTGTATCGTGTTCAGTACTCTCCAGAATAAACGCTAGTGCAGTTTATAACCTGTGGTAAACTGTATCGTGTTCAGTACTCTCCAGAATAAACGCTAGTGCAGTTTATAACCTGTGGTAAACTGTATCGTGTTCAGTACTCTCCAGAATAAACGCTGCCGATTGATTTTGAGTTTGGTCTCTGTCCATTTTATGCAAATAAGGGTCTTACTTATTCTTAGGAGTGGGCAGAGTGTTTAATTAAATTGGTTAAATAAAACATAAAGGAATTCAATTCCTGTAACAATATCTCATCCGTAAGAAGTTTTTAAGAAAAAAATAGCCTTTTCAAACATCTTTCCCATAAATACAGGTATTTTATCAACCAGCACATTTGAGTTCAGCCATAATATTTGTTGTAATATTCGTTCTATCTTTTCATGGGGATGAAATTGAAATTGTAGCCAGCTCTGCAATGCTTGTTTGGAAAAGAGAGCTTTTCTTAGTAATCTACTTACTAAATCTACTAAACCATTTAGGTTTCAAATAAAACTTTTGAATGAGTGAAGCTTTTAGAGAGAGGTTTGGTGCTTTTATATTTAATAATCTCAACCCACCCAACCCACCCAGTTCATATTCATTATATAGACAGGCACTTTATCTTGTCTGGTTTAGCGTCTCAGATAAAGCTAAATATTTTTTGCTCATGTGATTTAAAAAACGAATCATCAGGACTAGGCAGCGCCATAAGTAAGTGAGTAAACTGAGATATGACTAAGGAGTTAATCTGGGCATTT
Organism: Oncorhynchus mykiss; assembly: GCF_057628025.1. Taxonomy (NCBI): domain Eukaryota; kingdom Metazoa; phylum Chordata; class Actinopteri; order Salmoniformes; family Salmonidae; genus Oncorhynchus; species Oncorhynchus mykiss. The sequence goes on along the minus strand of NC_143039.1, from coordinate 4,574,288 downwards.
TTTTTCTATAAATATACAGGTATTTACCTCTCCATGGTTGCAGGATCTTGTCTGTTTTTACTAGTTTCTATTGAAATTCATTGTGGGGATCTCATTTATATCTTTAGTGATATGAATACCTTGTATGTCTACTTCACCATCAGCCCATTTTATAGGTAAACTGCAGGGTAATGTAAAAGTTGTATTTTTTAAAGATCCAATACGTAATATTGTAAAACACTTTTAATTCTGAGTGCTATGCATTTTGCTAGTATTTTTGACTCACAACATTGAAGGAGGGGCCTCTAGTTTTTTAGATAGACTGGTTCTTTATATTTGCCATCTGGGTCTTGTTTTAATGGCAGAGAAATCAGACCTTCCTGCTGAGTACCTGACAGACTACCATTTCTATAGGAGTAGTTAAAACAATCTAACAATGGAGCTTTAAGTGTATGAAAAAATACTTGATATACCTCTACCGGTATGCCATCAAGCCCTGGGGTTTTTCCAGACTGAAAGGATTTAATAGCCTCACAAAGGTCTTCCTCTGTAATTTGGCCTTCGCACTGATCTTTCTGTACATTTGTTAATTTTCCATGTTTTATATTATTTGTAAAGAATTCCTTACCATAATCTTCATTCAGTAGGAGAGGATGAGATGGAAAAGAGAACATCTGCCTAAATAATTAGCTTCCTCTTTTTAAATATCATTCTGAGAATCATAGATGACTCCGTCTTCAGTAACGAGTTTCTGCTAATTCTTTTTGTTAGCGTTCCTGTATTGGAGATTCTGGAAGAATTTTGTGCATTTTTCTCCATATTCCATCCAGTTTGCTTTATTTTTGTAATAGATTAAATTAGATCGTTCTGGAATAAGTTCCTCGAGTTCTTTTTGTTTTTCCTCCAACTTATTTTCTATCTCTGTAGTATCGTTTTTATTGCTACAGTGCCTTGCGAAAGTATTCGGCCCCCTTGAACTTTGCGACCTTTTGCCACATTTCAGGCTTCAAACATAAAGATATAAAACTGTATTTTTTTTGTGAAGAATCAACAACAAGTGGGACACAATCATGAAGTGGAACGACATTTATTGGATATTTCAAACTTTAACAAATCAAAAACTGAAAAATTGGGCGTGCAAAATTATTCAGCCCCTTTACTTTCAGTGCAGCAAACTCTCTCCAGAAGTTCACTGAGGATCTCTGAATGATCCAATGTTGACCTAAATGACTAATGATGATAAATACAATCCACCTGTGTGTAATCAAGTCTCCGTATAAATGCACCTGCACTGTGATAGTCTCAGAGGTCCGTTAAAAGCGCAGAGAGCATCATGAAGAACAAGGAACACACCAGGCAGGTCCGAGATACTGTTGTGAAGAAGTTTAAAGCCGGATTTGGATACAAAAAGATTTCCCAAGCTATCAGACCACTGCAAATCTACCAAGACCTGGCCGTCCCTCTAAACTTTCAGCTCATACAAGGAGAAGACTGATCAGAGATGCAGCCAAGAGGCCCATGATCACTCTGGATGAACTACAGAGATCTACAGCTGAGGTGGGAGACTCTGTCCATAGGACAACAATCAGTCGTATATTGCACAAATCTGGCCTTTATGGAAGAGTGGCAAGAAGAAAGCCATTTCTTAAAGATATCCATAAAAAGTGTTGTTTAAAGTTTGCCACAAGCCACCTGGGAGACACACCAAACATGTGGAAGAAGGTGCTCTGGTCAGATGAAACCAAAATTGAACTTTTTGGCAACAATGCAAAACGTTATGTTTGGTGTAAAAGCAACACAGCTGAACACACCATCCCCACTGTCAAACATGGTGGTGGCAGCATCATGGTTTGGGCTTGCTTTTCTTCAGCAGGGACAGGGAAGATTGTTAAAATTGATGGGAAGATGGATGGAGCCAAATACAGGACCATTCTGGAAGAAAACCTGACCGCGTCTGCAAAAGACCTGAGACTGGGACGGAGATTTGTCTTCCAACAAGACAATGATCCAAAACATAAAGCAAAATCTACAATGGAATGGTTCAAAAATAAACATATCCAAGTGTTAGAATGGCCAAGTCAAAGTCCAGACCTGAATCCAATCGAGAATCTGTGGAAAGAACTGAAAACTGCTGTTCACAAATGCTCTCCATCCAACCTCACTGAGCTCGAGCTGTTTTGCAAGGATGAATGGGACAAAATGTCAGTCTCTCGATGTGCAAAACTGATAGAGACATACCCCAAGCGACTTACAGCTGTAATCGCAGCAAAAGGTGGCGCTACAGAGTATTAACTTAACTTAAATATATAGACAACAAATATATAGACAACAAATTCCAATTGGCTATACTAAAACTATTTAACATCAACCTTAGCTCTGGCATCTTGCCCAATATTTGGAACCAAGGACTGATCTCCCCAATCCACAAAATTGGAGACAAATTTGACCCCAATAATTACCGTGGAATATGCGTCAACAGCAAACTTGGGGAAATGCTCTGCATTATCATTAACAGCAGACTCGTACATTTCCTCAGTGAAAACAATGTACTGAGAAAATGTCAAATTAGCTTTTTACAAATTACTTGAACGACAGACCACGCATTCACCCTGCACACCCTAATTTACAAACAAACAAGCCAAAACAAAGGCAAATTCTTCTCATGCTGTCACGTTCTGACCATCGTTCGTGTGTGTTTTCCTTGTTTTAGTGTTGGTCAGGACGTGAACTGGGTGGGCATTCTATGTTGGATGTCTTGTTTGTCTATTTCTATGTCTGGCCTGATATGGTTCTCAATCAGAGGCAGGTGTTCGTCATTGTCTCTGATTGGGAACCATATTTAGGTAGCCTGGGTTTCACTGTGTGTTTGTGGGTGATTGTTCCTGTCTATGTGTTTTTCACCAGATAGGCTGTTTTAGGTTTTCGTTACGTTCATCACGTTCTTTATTTTGTAGTGTTTGCATTGATTCGTGTTTTACGTTTGTTCATTAAAACATGGATCGCAATCTACACGCTGCATTTTGGTCCGACTCTCCTTCTCATCAAGAAAACCGTTACAGAATCACCCACCACAAAAGGACCAAGCAGCGTGTCAACAGGCAGGAGCAGCGCGAGGAGACGCGCAATAAGGATTTCTGGACATGGGAGGAAATCCTCGACGGGAGAGGACCCTGGGCTAAACCAGGGGAGTGTAGCCGCCCAAAGGTGCAGCAGGAGAAGAGGCAACAGGAGCAGCCCAAAGAGGAGGTATGGACATGGGAGGACGAATTAGAAGGAAGAGGACCCTGGGCTCAGCCAGGAGAATATCGCCGCCCCAAAGAAGAACTGGAGGCGGCGAAAGCGGAGAGGCGCAGATATGAGGAGGCAGCACGACGTAGCGGATGGAAGCCTGAGAGGCAGCCCCAAAAATGTCTTGGGGGGGGGGCTAACAGGGAGTATGGCTACGCCAGGTAGGAGACCTGGGCAGACTCCCTGTGCTTACCGGGGGGCTAGAGAGACCGGACAGGCACCGTGTTATGCAGTGGTGCGCACGGTGTCTCCAGTGCGGGTGCATAGCCCGGTGCGGTATATTCCAGCTCCGCGTGTCGGCCGGGCTAGATTGAGCGTCGAGCCTAATGCCATGAAGCCGGCTCTACGCAGCTGGTCCCCAGTGCGTCTCCTTGGGCCGGCTTACATGGCACCAGCCTTGCGCTCGGTGTCTCCGGTTCGCCTGCATAGCCCAGTGCGGGCTATTCCACCTCGCCGCACTGGCAGGGCGACCGTGAGCATTCAACCAGGTAAGGTTGGGCAGGCTCGGTGCTCAAGAGCTCCAGTGCACCTGCACGGTCCGGTTTTTCCAGTACCACCTCCACACCCCAGCCCTCCGGTAGCAGCTCCCCGCACCAGGCTTCCTGTGCGTGTCCTCGGCCCAGTACCACCAGTGCCAGCACCACGCATCAGGCCTACAGTGCGCCTCGCCTGTCCAGCGCTGCCAGAGCCTTCCTCCTCTCCAGCGCTGCCGGAGTCTCCCGCCTGTTCAGAACTGCCAGTCTGCATAGAGCTGCCAGTCTGCAAGGAGCTGCCAGTCTGCAAGGAGCTGCCAGTCTGCAAGGAGCTGCCAGTCTGCAAGGAGCTGCCAGTCTGCAAGGAGCTGCCAGTCTGCATAGAGCTGCCAGTCTGCAAGGAGCTGCCAGTCTGCAAGGAGCCGCCAGAGCTGCCTTTCTGCAGGATGCCGCCAGAGCTGCCAGTCTGCAAGGAGCCGCCAGAGCTGCCAGTTAGCATGGAGCAGCCAGGGCCGCCAGTCAGCATGGAGCAGCCAGGGCCGCCAGTCAGCATGGAGCAGCCAGGGCCGCCAGTCAGCATGGAGCAGCCAGGGCCGCCAGTCAGCATGGAGCAGCCAGGGCCGCCAGTCAGCATGGAGCAGCCAGGGCCGCCAGTCAGCATGGAGCAGCCAGTCAGCATGGAGCAGCCAGAGCAGCCAGTCAGCATGGAGCAGCCAGAGCTGCCAGTCAGCATGGAGCAGCCAGTCAGCATGGAGCAGCCAGAGCTGCCAGTCATCATGGAGCAGCCAGTCAGCATGGAGCAGCCAGAGCAGCCAGTCGACCAGACTCTTCCAGATCTGCCAGTCGACCAGACTCTTCCAGATCTGCCAGTCGACCAGACTCTTCCAGATCTGCCAGTCGACCAGACTCTTCCAGATCTGCCAGTCGACCAGACTCTTCCAGATCTGCCAGTCGACCAGACTCTTCCAGATCTGCCAGTCGACCAGAATCTTCCAGATCCGCCAGTCGACCAAAATCTTCCAGATCCGCCAGTCGACCAGACTCTTCCAGATCCGCCAGTCGACCAGACTCTTCCAGATCCGCCAGTCGACCAGACTCTTCCGGATCCGCCAGTCAGCCAGGATCTTCCAGAACCGCCAGCCAGCCAGGATCTGCCGGATCCAACCATCTGCCTGAGCTTCCTCTCAGTGCTGAGCTTCCTCTCAGTGCTGAGCTTCCTCTCAGTGCTGAGCTACCCATCAGTCCCGAGCTACCTCTGTCCCGAGCTGCCCCTCTGTCCCGAGCGGTCTTTAAGGAGGGTAACCTATCTAGGGACGCTAAGGAGGTGGACTAAAACTGTTATGGAGTGGGGTCCACGTCCAGCGCCAGAGCCGCCACCGCGGACAGATGCCCACCCACACCCTCCCCCATAGGTTTAAGTTGTGCGTCCGGAGTCCGCACCTTGGAGGGGGGGTACTGTCACGTTCTGACCATCGTTCGTGTGTGTTTTCCTTGTTTTAGTGTTGGTCAGGACGTGAACTGGGTGGGCATTCTATGTTGGATGTCTTGTTTGTCTATTTCTATGTCTGGCCTGATATGGTTCTCAATCAGAGGCAGGTGTTAGTCATTGTCTCTGATTGGGAACCATATTTAGGTAGCCTGGGTTTCACTGTGTGTTTGTGGGTGATTGTTCCTGTCTATGTGTTTTTCACCAGATAGGCTGTTTTAGGTTTTCGTTACGTTCATCACGTTCTTTATTTTGTAGTGTTTGCATTGATTCGTGTTTTACGTTTGTTCATTAAAACATGGATCGCAATCTACACGCTGCATTTTGGTCCGACTCTCCTTCTCATCAAGAAAACCGTTACACATGCTTTGTTGATTTCAATAAGCCTTTGACTCAATTTGGCATGAGGGTCTGTGTCAGGTTGTGCGCTAATAGAAGTTGTGGCGCGCACTTTATTTGGTAGAAGCAACAACAGACGGACGCAACTGCGCCAAAACAATGGCAAAAGTGAAAAGCGAGAGTTGCAAAGATGGATTAAACACGGTACCCGGGGAAAAACCAGCCTGGCACGTCACACTAAACACATAACAAAACAATCCCACACAAAGACATGGGGGGAACAGAGGGAATATATGTAGTAGTGTGATTAGGGAATGTTAACCAGGTGTGCGGGGAAACAAGACAAAACAAATGGAACAATGAAAAGTGGAGCGGCAATGGCTAGAAGACCGGTGACGTCGACCGCCGAACGCCGCCCGAACAAGGGGAGGAGCCGACATCAGAGGAAGTCGTGACAGTCTGCTATACAAATTGATGGAAAGTGGTGTTTGAGGAAAAATATACGACATTATAAAATCCATGTACACAAACAAGAAGTGTGCGAATAAAATTGGCAAAAGGGCTGTGGGTTGAGACAGGGATGCAGCTTAAGCCCCACCCTCTTCAACATGTATCAATGGCGAGGACACTAGAACTCTCTGAAGCACATGGCCTCCATACAGGAATCTGAAGTCAAATGTCTACTGTTTGCTGAGGATCTGGGGATTCTGTCACCAACCAAGGAGGGCCTACAGCAGCACCTAGATCTTCTACAGCAATTCTGCCAGACGTGGGCCCTGACAGTAAATCTAAGACAAAAATAATATTGTTCCAAAAAAGGTCCAGTTGCCACAAATACAAATTCCATCTAGACACCATTGCAAATAAAACTATACATACTACAGCCTAAACGTCAGCGCCACAGGTAACTTCCACAAAGCTGTGAACGATCTGAGAGACAAGGCAAGAAGGGCCTTCTATGCCATCAAAAGGAACATTAAATTCAACACACCAATTAGGATCTGGCAAAAAATACTTGAATCAGTTATAGAACCCATTGCTCATTGCCCTTTATGGTTGTGAGGTCTGGGATCCGCTCACCAATCAAGAATTCACAAAATAGGACAAACACCAAATTGAGACTCTGCATGCAGAATTCTGCTAAAATATCCTCAATGTACAACGTAGAACACCAAATAATGCAGAGCAGAATTAGTCCGATACCCGCTAGTTATCAAAATCCAGAAAAGAGACATTAAATTCTACAACCACCTAAAAGGAAGCGATACCCAAACCTTCCATAACAAACATCACCTACAGAGAGATGAACCTGGAGAAGAGTCCCCTAAGCAAGCTGGTCCTGGGGCTCTGTTCACAAACACAAACACACCCCACAGAGCCCCAGGACAGCAGCACAATTAGACCCAATTAAATCATGAGAAAACAAAAAGCTAATTACTTGACATATTGGAAAGAATTAACAAAAAAACAGAGCAAACTAGAATGCTATTTGGCCCTAAACAAAGAGTACACAGTGGCAGAATACCTGACCACTGTGACTGACTATGTAGAGATTCAGTGAACATAGCCTTGCTATTTGGAAAGGCCATCGTAAGGAGGCCTGTCTCTCAAGAGAAGACAGGCTTTGTGCTCACTGCCCACAAAATGAGGTGGAAACTGAGCTGCACTTCCTAACCTCCTGCCAAATGTATGACCAAATTAGAGACACATATTTCCCTCAGATTACACAGATCCACAAAGAATTTGAAAACAAACCCAATTTTGAAAAACTCCCATATCTACTGGGTTAAATTCCACAGTGTGCCGTCACAGCAGCAAGATTTGTGACCTGTTTCCACAAGAAACGGGCAACCAGTGAAGAACAAACACCATTGTAAATACAACCCATATTTATGTTTATTTATTTTCCCTTTTGTACTTGAAATGTTTGTACATGGTTACAACACTGTATATAGACATAATATGACATTTGAAATGTCTCTATTCTTTTGGAACTTCTGTATGTGTAATGTTTACTGTTCATTTGTATTGTTTATTTCACTTTTGTTAATTATCTATTTCACTTGCTTTGGCAATGTCAACATATGTTTACCATGCCAATAAAGCCCTTGAATTGAATTGAGAGAAGAGAGAGAAAGAGAGACAGAGAGAGAGAGAGAGAGAGAGAGAGAGAGAGAGAGAGAGAGAGAGAGAGAGAGGGAGAGAGAGAGGGAGAGAGAGAGACAGAGAGAGAGAGAGAGAGAGAGAGAGAGAGAGAGAGAGAGAGAGAGAGGGAGGGAGGGGGAGGGGGAGAGTGAGTGTGAGAGAGCAAGATATATCTATATATACAGAGAGAGCGAGAGAGACGGAGAGAGAGTGAGAGAGACAGAGAGAGAGAGAGAGAGAGAGAGAGAGAGACAGAGAGAGAGAGAGAGAGAGAGAGAGAGAGAGAGAGAGAGAGGGAGAGAGAGAGACAGAGAGAGAGAGAGAGAGAGAGAGAGAGAGAGAGAGAGAGAGAGAGAGAGAAGGCTTAGTGTTTATCAGACAGGTAGAGAGAAGAAGAGAGGAGAGGAGAGGAGCTGGATGGGTGGGTTGCTGCTGTAATTGTCTATGCTAATTAGTTACTGTAGTGGTTCAATATTTTCAGATTAAGTGGCAGAGCTAATGGGATATTATCTCAAGGCTGAGAGGGGAAGATAGAGAGAGAGAAAGGGAGGGGGAGAGAGAGAGAGAACAAGAAAGAGAAAGACAGAGAGAGAGAGAGAAAGGGAGGGAGGGAGGGAGGGAGGGAGGGAGGGAGGGAGGGAGGGAGGGAGGGAGGGAGGGAGGGAGTGCAATAAATACATATAAACAGAGAGATAGAGAAATGGAGAAAGAGGCAGAGAAAGAGAGAGAGAATGTGACAGGAAGAGTCATTAAGAAAGATAGAGAGAGACAGAGAGAGGGAGAGGGAGAGAGAGAGAGAGAAAGAGAGACGCAGAGAGAGAAAGTAGACATTAACATTCAGAACTTGGCTAACAGAACCTGTTCTGTAGATGCAGCTCTACTAAGCCACTATACGTTGTTCAGACAGAGGCACTTTACCTAACTACACATACCATGCGGTTGTCATGACAGCACAGCAATACCTCCATTAATTTCACCTTTCATTTAGGCCACAGTGGAATGGTGTTTATAAGTTTCTCTCTACAGAACATTACACATTCTCCTGTTTCCAATCCATGTTTGGCATCCACTGCCTGGCTGTCTCCTCAATAAGAGAGAATCATTTGTTTGTGTGTGTGTGGTCTGTGCTGTGTGGTGTGGTGTGTGGTCTGTGGTCTGTGCTGTGTGGTGTGTGGTCTGTGGTCTGTGGTCTGTGCCGTGTGGTCTGTGGTGTGTGATGTGCTGTGTGGTCTGTGGTATGTGATGTGCTGTGTGGTCTGTGGTCTGTGCCGTGTGGTCTGTGGTGTGTGATGTGCTGTGTGGTCTGTGGTATGTGATGTGCTGTGTGGTCTGTGGTCTGTGCTGTGTGGTCTGTGGTATGTGATGTGCTGTGTGGTCTGTGGTCTGTGCTGTGTGGTCTGTGGTATGTGATGTGTGGTCTGTGGTCTGTGCTGTGTGGTCTGTGGTATGTGATGTGCTGTGTGGTCTGTGGTCTGTGCTGTGTGGTCTGTGGTATGTGATGTGTGGTCTGTGGTCTGTGCTGTGTGGTCTGTGGTATGTGATGTGCTGTGTGGTCTGTAGTGTGTGATGTGCTGTGTGGTCTGTGGTATGTGATGTGCTGTGTGGTCTGTGGTATGTGATGTGTGGTCTGTGGTCTGTGCTGTGTGGTCTGTGGTGTGTGATGTGCTGTGTGGTCTGTGGTATGTGATGTGCTGTGTGGTCTGTGGTATGTGATGTGCTGTGTGGTCTGTGGTATGTGATGTGCTGTGTGGTCTGTGGTATGTGATGTGCTGTGTGGTCTGTGCTGTGTGGTGTGTGGTCTGTGGTCTGTGGTCTGTGCCGTGTGGTCTGTGCTGTGTGGTCTGTGGTGTGTGATGTGCTGTGTGGTCTGTGGTCTGTGCGTTAAATGTTGGGAATTCATTTTTTTTTTTTTATTAATGTTATCGTTGATGTTCAGCAAAACTGAAACTGACTGGATGGAATACATTTCCATTGTTGTGACTGGATGGAATACATTTCCATTGTTGTGACTGGATGGAATACATTTCTATTGTTGTGACTGGATGGAATACATTTCCATTGTTGTGACTGGATGGAATACATTTCTATTGTTGTGACTGGATGGAATACATTTCTATTGTTGTGACTGGATGGAATACATTTCCATTGTTGTGACTGGATGGAATACATTTCCATTGTTGTGACTGGATGGAATACATTTCCATTGTTGTGACTGGATGGAATACATTTCTATTGTTGTGACTGGATGGAATACATTTCCATTGTTGTGACTGGATGGAATACATTTCTATTGTTGTGACTGGATGGAATACATTTCCATTGTTGTGACTGGATGGAATACATTTCCATTGTTGTGACTGGATGGAATACATTTCTATTGTTGTGACTGGATGGAATACATTTCTATTGTTGTGACTGGATGGAATACATTTCCATTGTTGTGACTGGATGGAATACATTTCTATTGTTGTGACTGGATGGAATACATTTCTATTGTTGTGACTGGATGGAATACATTTCTATTGTTGTGACTGGATGGAATACATTTCTATTGTTGTGACTGGATGGAATACATTTCTATTGTTGTGACTGGATGGAATACATTTCTATTGTTGTGACTGGATGGAATACATTTCTATTGTTGTGACTGGATGGAATACATTTCCATTGTTGTGACTGGATGGAATACATTTATATTGTTGTGACTGGATGGAATACATTTCTATTGTTGTGACTGGATGGAATACATTTCTATTGTTGTGACTGGATGGAATACATTTCCATTGTTGTGACTGGATGGAATACATTTCTATTGTTGTGACTGGATGGAATACATTTCTATTGTTGTGACTGGATGGAATACATTTCCATTGTTGTGACTGGATGGAATACATTTCCATTGTTGTGACTGGATGGAATACATTTCCATTGTTGTGACTGGATGGAATACATTTCCATTGTTGTGACTGGATGGAATACATTTCTATTGTTGTGACTGGATGGAATACATTTCTATTGTTGTGACTGGATGGAATACATTTCTATTGTTGTGACTGGATGGAATACATTTCCATTGTTGTGACTGGATGGAATACATTTCCATTGTTGTGACTGGATGGAATACATTTCTATTGTTGTGACTGGATGGAATACATTTCCATTGTTGTGACTGGATGGAATACATTTCTATTGTTGTGACTGGATGGAATAGATTTCTATTGTTGTGACTGGATGGAATACATTTCTATTGTTGTGACTGGATGGAATACATTTCCATTGTTGTGACTGGATGGAATACATTTCTATTGTTGTGACTGGATGGAATACATTTCCATTGTTGTGACTGGATGGAATACATTTCTATTGTTGTGACTGGATGGAATACATTTCCATTGTTGTGACTGGATGGAATACATTTCTATTGTTGTGACTGGATGGAATACATTTCTATTGTTGTGACTGGATGGAATACATGTCTATTGTTGTGACTGGATGGAATACATTTCCATTGTTGTGACTGGATGGAATACATTTCCATTGTTGTGACTGGATGGAATACATTTCCATTGTTGTGACTGGATGGAATACATTTCTATTGTTGTGACTGGATGGAATACATTTCCATTGTTGTGACTGGATGGAATACATTTCCATTGTTGTGACTGGATGGAATACATTTCCATTGTTGTGACTGGATGGAATACATTTCTATTGTTGTGACTGGATGGAATACATTTCCATTGTTGTGACTGGATGGAATACATTTCCATTGTTGTGACTGGATGGAATACATTTCCATTGTTGTGACTGGATGGAATACATTTCCATTGTTGTGACTGGATGGAATACATTTCCATTGTTGTGACTGGATGGAATACATTTCCATTGTTGTGACTGGATGGAATACATTTCTATTGTTGTGACTGGAAGGAATACATTTCTATTGTTGTGACTGGATGGAATACATTTCCATTGTTGTGACTGGATGGAATACATTTCCATTGTTGTGACTGGATGGAATATATTTCCATTGTTGTGACTGGATGGAATACATTTCCATTGTTGTGACTGGATGGAATACATTTCTATTGTTGTGACTGGATGGAATACTTTTCCATTGTTGTGACTGGATGGAATACATTTCCATTGTTGTGACTGGATGGAATACATTTCCATTGTTGTGACTGGATGGAATACATTTCTATTGTTGTGACTGGATGGAATACATTTCCATTGTTGTGACTGGATGGAATACATTTCCATTGTTGTGACTGGATGGAATACATTTCCATTGTTGTGACTGGATGAAATACATTTCTATTGTTGTGACTGGATGGAATACATTTCTATTGTTGTGACTGGATGGAATATATTTATATTGTTGTGACTGGATGGAATACATTTCTATTGTTGTGACTGGATGGAATACATTTCCATTGTTGTGACTGGATGGAATACATTTCCATTGTTGTGACTGGATGGAATACATTTCCATTGTTGTGACTGGATGGAATACATTTCCATTGTTGTGACTGGATGGAATACATGTCTATTGTTGTGACTGGATGGAATACATTTCTATTGTTGTGACTGGATGGAATACATTTCTATTGTTGTGACTGGATGGAATACATTTCCATTGTTGTGACTGGATGGAATACATTTCCATTGTTGTGACTGGATGGAATACATTTCCATTGTTGTGACTGGATGGAATACATTTCCATTGTTGTGACTGGATGGAATACATTTCCATTGTTGTGACTGGATGGAATACATTTCTATTGTTGTGACTGGATGGAATACATTTCTATTGTTGTGACTGGATGGAATACATTTCTATTGTTGTGACTGGATGGAATACATTTCCATTGTTGTGACTGGATGGAATACATTTCTATTGTTGTGACTGGATGGAATACATTTCCATTGTTGTGACTGGATGGAATACATTTCTATTGTTGTGACTGGATGGAATACATTTCTATTGTTGTGACTGGATGGAATACATTTCTATTGTTGTGACTGGATGGAATACATTTCCATTGTTGTGACTGGATGGAATACATTTCCATTGTTGTGACTGGATGGAATACATTTCTATTGTTGTGACTGGATGGAATACATTTCCATTGTTGTGACTGGATGGAATACATTTCCATTGTTGTGACTGGATGGAATACATTTCCATTGTTGTGACTGGATGGAATACATTTCTATTGTTGTGACTGGATGGAATACATTTCTATTGTTGTGACTGGATGGAATACATTTCTATTGTTGTGACTGGATGGAATACATTTCTATTGTTGTGACTGGATGGAATACATTTCTATTGTTGTGACTGGATGGAATACATTTCTATTGTTGTGACTGGATGGAATACATTTCTATTGTTGTGACTGGATGGAATACATTTCCATTGTTGTGACTGGATGGAATACATTTCTATTGTTGTGACTGGATGGAATACATTTCTATTGTTGTGACTGGATGGAATACATTTCCATTGTTGTGACTGGATGGAATACATTTCTATTGTTGTGACTGGATGGAATACATTTCTATTGTTGTGACTGGATGGAATACATTTCTATTGTTGTGACTGGATGGAATACATTTCCATTGTTGTGACTGGATGGAATACATTTCCATTGTTGTGACTGGATGGAATACATTTCCATTGTTGTGACTGGATGGAATACATTTCCATTGTTGTGACTGGATGGAATACATTTCCATTGTTGTGACTGGATGGAATACATTTCTATTGTTGTGACTGGATGGAATACATTTCCATTGTTGTGACTGGATGGAATACATTTCTATTGTTGTGACTGGATGGAATACATTTCTATTGTTGTGACTGGATGGAATACATTTCCATTGTTGTGACTGGATGGAATACATTTCTATTGTTGTGACTGGATGGAATACATTTCCATTGTTGTGACTGGATGGAATACATTTCTATTGTTGTGACTGGATGGAATACATTTCCATTGTTGTGACTGGATGGAATACATTTCCATTGTTGTGACTGGATGGAATACATTTCTATTGTTGTGACTGGATGGAATACATTTCCATTGTTGTGACTGGATGGAATACATTTCCATTGTTGTGACTGGATGGAATACATTTCCATTGTTGTGACTGGATGGAATACATTTCCATTGTTGTGACTGGATGGAATACATTTCTATTGTTGTGACTGGATGGAATACATTTCCATTGTTGTGACTGGATGGAATACATTTCCATTGTTGTGACTGGATGGAATACATTTCTATTGTTGTGACTGGATGGAATACATTTCCATTGTTGTGACTGGATGGAATACATTTCTATTGTTGTGACTGGATGGAATACATTTCCATTGTTGTGACTGGATGGAATACATTTCCATTGTTGTGACTGGATGGAATACATTTCCATTGTTGTGACTGGATGGAATACATTTCTATTGTTGTGACTGGATGGAATACATTTCCATTGTTGTGACTGGATGGAATTCATTTCCATTGTTGTGACTGGATGGAATACATTTCCATTGTTGTGACTGGATGGAATACATTTCTATTGTTGTGACTGGATGGAATACATTTCCATTGTTGTGACTGGATGGAATACATTTCCATTGTTGTGACTGGATGGAATACATTTCCATTGTTGTGACTGGATGGAATACATTTCCATTGTTGTGACTGGATGGAATACATTTCCATTGTTGTGACTGGATGGAATACATTTCCATTGTTGTGACTGGATGGAATACATTTCCATTGTTGTGACTGGATGGAATACATTTCTATTGTTGTGACTGGATGGAATACATTTCTATTGTTGTGACTGGATGGAATACATTTCTATTGTTGTGACTGGATGGAATACATTTCCATTGTTGTGACTGGATGGAATACATTTCTATTGTTGTGACTGGATGGAATACATTTCCATTGTTGTGACTGGATGGAATACATTTCCATTGTTGTGACTGGATGGAATACATTTCTATTGTTGTGACTGGATGGAATACATTTCTATTGTTGTGACTGGATGGAATACATTTCTATTGTTGTGACTGGATGGAATACATTTCCATTGTTGTGACTGGATGGAATACATTTCTATTGTTGTGACTGGATGGAATACATTTCCATTGTTGTGACTGGATGGAATACATTTCCATTGTTGTGACTGGATGGAATACATTTCTATTGTTGTGACTGGATGGAATACATTTCTATTGTTGTGACTGGATGGAATACATTTCCATTGTTGTGACTGGATGGAATACATTTCTATTGTTGTGACTGGATGGAATACATTTCTATTGTTGTGACTGGATGGAATACATTTCTATTGTTGTGACTGGATGGAATACATTTCCATTGTTGTGACTGGATGAAAGAACCCATTCCTCCTGCACAGGTGACCAATTAGTCTACTCCCTACACTCAGTAAGATATTGGAGGGTATTGTGAGTAGACAAATGTGGGAGTACATGGAAAATAATGATCTGATTACAGCCAATCAGCATGCTTATCGCAAAAACCATTCCACTACCACTGCATTGGTTGACATGACTGACCAGTGGCTCAATGATATGGATAATGGCAGGTTTGTAGGTGTACTATTTTTAGGTTTCAGTGCAGCATTTGATTTAGTGGATCCTTAAATAATTTTGACAAAATTAATTCATTATGGTTTTAAGGAGGTAGCATTGATTTGGGTACAGTCATATCTAACTGACAGGAAACAGTCCACTTATATCAATGGTTCATTTTCTTCCCCTAATGTGTTAAACTGTGGAATACCGCAGGGCAGCTGTCTTGGGCCACTTCTCTACTTAATATATACCAACGACCTTCCCTATGCCTTGGTTGAAACTCAAGCTACTACATTTGCAGATGATACTACAATTTATGGAGCAAGACAATCGGTTCAACAGGTACAGCAAGCTTTACAAGGAGATTTGGAGAATATCAGGAAATGGGTTTGCCAAAACAAACTTGCTTTAAACACCAAGAAAACCAAAGTTATGTTGGTCTAGGAAAAGGCCAAAACAGCATGGGATACAATTAAGTATGGGAGGAGTACAAATTGAAGAAGTGGCAGAAACCAAACTACTGGGAGTGCAGCTAGACAACTGCTTATCATGGTCGTCTCAAATAACTAATCTATGTAAAAAAAAAAAATATTAAAACAGCATGCATAATCAGAAGGATAGCTAAATATTTACCAGGGAAAATCCTTCAGCAAATAACACAGGCATTGGTTGAGAGTCAGGTGAACTACTGTTCGGTGGTCTGGGGAAATGCATCATCAAGTGAAGTTAGGAGGCTGCAGAATGCACAGAACAAAGCAGCAAGGATTGTCTTAAGGTGGAGATGTGGTTCTTCTGATGCAGTCATGCGCAGTGTTCTTGGTTGATCATCAATCGACAAGATAATTGAAAAAAACATGCTTATCTTATTTTATAATATACATCATTTAAAACGGCCAAGTTCTATTCACAACGTTATTCAGTTGGTAAGAGACAGACATTCAGTAAATACTAGGAATAGATTGGTTAAGAGACAGACATTCAGTAAATACTAGGAATAGATTGTCCACCATCTATGCGTTATCCAGACAGAAAAGAGAAATAGTCAAAAGAAAATGTAGATTTAGAGCAATAAAGAAATGGAATAAATTAACTGAGCAAACTAGAAACCTTTAAATATATACATTTAAACATTATTTTAAAACAATTTAAATATAGTATATAGAAATGTTGTGGGACTATAGTAGATGAAGAATCAATATTTTTTTTATTGTGTCATTATGCTTTATGTGTATTATGTATGTTTGTAATAGTGTGTTAGATGTGAAAGTGTGTTTGTATTATACATTGTATTTTAATTTTAAGGACTTTTGGAAGATTAGTCCAAATGGGGACTAAAAGAGATCCTAATAAAATAAAATATAAAATCACATCACCATCATATCACCAGTATATCACCAGTATATCGGCAGTATATAACCAGCACATCACCATCACATCACCAGTACATCACCAGTATATCACCAGTACATCACCAGTATATCACCAGTATATCACCATCACATCCACATCACATCACCAGTATATCACCATCACATCACCATCACCATCACATCACCAGTATATCACCATCATATCACCAGTATATCACCATCATATCACCATCATATCACCGTCATATCACCAGTATATCACCATCACATCCACATCACATCACCATCACATCACCATCATATCACCAGTATATCACCAGTATATCACCATCACATCCACATCACATCACCATCATATCACCAGTATATCACCATCATATCACCAGTATATCACCAGTATATCACCAGTATATCACCAGGGGGGCAGGGTAGCCTAGTGGTTAGAGCGTTGGACTAGTAACCGGAAGGTTGCGAGTTCAAACCCCCGAGCTGACAAGGTACAAATCTGTCGTTCTGCCCCTGAACTGGCAGTTAACCCACTGTTCCCAGGCCGTTATTGAAAATAAGAATTTGTTCTTAACTGACTTGCCTGGTTAAATAAAGGAAAAATAAAAATACAAATCATATCACCAGTACATCACCATCATATCACCAGTACATCACCATCATATCACCAGTATATCCCCATCATATCACCAGTATATCACCATCATATCACCATGATAGGACAAAATTTTTTGGTTCCAAGTAGAGCCCATTTTGGTTTGAGGTAGAACATTTTGGGGTTCCATGTAGAACCCGCTGTGGAAAGGATTGTACATGGAACTCAAAAGGGTTCTACCTGGTACCAAAAGGGTTCAACTGTATATTTGTGTTCCTTCCCTGTGCTACAGTCACCACCCAGTTCTCCCCTCCCTCTCCACACTTGGCAGTGAGCTGCTTTCCGGAGGTGGTTTGGATGGAAGCGTATCTGATGGTTGATCGATGGCAGGCAGCAGTGTGATTCATTCACAGACTTGTGGGTCGGTTATCGAGCGCTGTTGGCTCCTCTGCGGTGTTTAAACACCAGTCACAGCCAGGCAGAGGAGAGGAGTTGATGTCATGGAATTAGCCCAAGGCTTGGGTTTCTCTGTGTCCTTTCTCTGCTTCATATGCTATTAGATCTCACTAGGGCTAACAGTAGCATATTGTAATGGTATTGTCTCCTAACACCTAGATCTAGGGCTTGACATATTGAGGGTTGTGTCTGTCGACATGGGCGGTTCAGGAAGTGCCAAGGAAACTCACACGTCATTAGATAAATCAATCTCCACCACAGTGGTGTTTCCTAGGCTGCGTCCAAAATTAAACCCTATTCCCTACAGAGAGCTCTACTTTTGACCAGATGAACCTTGGTCTAAAGTAGTGCACTATATATAGGGAATAGGGTTCCATAGGGCCCTGGTCTAAAGTAGTGCACTATATATAGGGAATAGGGTTCCATAGGGCCCTGGTCTAAAGTAGTGCGCTATATAGGGAATGGTGGGCCGTTTGAAATGCACAGTGTTGGAGCCCTAACCGCTCTGTGACTGAGTCCTTCACAGTGTTGGAGCCCTAACAGCTCTGTGACTGAGTCCTTCACAGTGTTGGAGCCCTAACCGCTCTGTGACTGAGTCCTTCACAGTGTTGGAGCCCTAACCGCTCTGTGACTGACTCCTTCACAGTGTTGGAGCCCTAACCGCTCTGTGACTGAGTCCTTCACAGTGTTGGAGCCCTAACAGCTCTGTGACTGAGTCCTTCACAGTGTTGGAGCCCTAACAGCTCTGTGACTGAGTCCTTCACAGTGTTGGAGCCCTAACCGCTCTGTGACTGAGTCCTTCACAGTGTTGGAGCCCTAACCGCTCTGTGACTGAGTCCTTCACAGTGTTGGAGCCCTAACAGCTCTGTGACTGAATCCTTCACAGTGTTGGAGCCCTAACAGCTTTGTGACTGAATCCTTCACAGTGTTGGAGCCCTAACAGCTCTGTGACTGAATCCTTCACAGTGTTGGAGCCCTAACAGCTCTGTGACTGAGTCCCTCACAGTGTTGGAGCCCTAACAGCTTTGTGACTGAATCCTTCACAGTGTTGGAGCCCTAACAGCTTTGTGACTGAATCCTTCACAGTGTTGGAGCCCTAACAGCTCTGTGACTGAATCCTTCACAGTGTTGGAGCCCTAACAGATCTGTGACTGAATCCTTCACAGTGTTGGAGCCCTAACAGCTTTGTGACTGAATCCTTCACAGTGTTGGAGCCCTAACCGCTCTGTGACTGAGTCCTTCACAGTGTTGGAGCCCTAACAGCTGTGTGACTGAATCCTTCACAGTGTTGGAGCCCTAACAGCTCTGTGACTGAATCCTTCACAGTGTATTTCCCCGAAAAGAAAGAAACAGAGAAACAATGTGTCTGATATAGATCACCACAGGAGCTGGTCTGACTGCTGCCCTGTAGCTAGATACTATATGACTGCTGCCCTGTAGCTCGATACTATATGACTGCTGCCCTGTAGCTAGATACTATATGACTGCTGCCCTGTAGCTAGATACCATATAACTGCTGCCCTGTAGCTCGATACTATATAACTGCTGCCCTGTAGCTAGATACTATATGACTGCTGCCCTGTAGCTCGATACTATATGACTGCTGCCCTGTAGCTAGATACCATATAACTGCTGCCCTGTAGCTCGATACTATATGACTGCTGCCCTGTTGCTAGACACTGTATGACTGCTGCCCTGTAGCTAGATACTATATGACTGCTGCCCTGTAGCTAGATACCATATAACTGCTGCCCTGTAGCTAGATACTATATGACTGCTGCCCTGTAGCTAGATACTATATGACTGCTGCCCTGTAGCTAGATACTATATGACTGCTGCCCTGTAGCTAGATACTGTATGACTGCTGCCCTGTAGCTAGATACTATATGACTGCTGCCCTGTAGCTAGATACTATATGACTGCTGCCCTGTAGCTAGATACTATATGACTGCTGCCCTGTTGCTAGATACTATATGACTGCTGCCCTGTAGCTAGATACTATATGACTGCTGCCCTGTAGCTAGATACTATATGACTGCTGCCCTGTAGCTAGATACTATATGACTGCTGCCCTGTAGCTAGATACTATATGACTGCTGCCCTGTAGCTAGATACTGTATGACTGCTGCCCTGTTGCTAGATACTATATGACTGCTGCCCTGTAGCTAGATACTATATGACTGCTGCCCTGTAGCTAGATACTATATGACTGCTGCCCTGTAGCTAGATACTATATGACTGCTGCCCTGTAGCTAGATACTATATGACTGCTGCCCTGTAGCTAGATACTATATGACTGCTGCCCTGTAGCTAGATACTGTATGACTGCTGCCCTGTTGCTAGATACTATATGACTGCTGCCCTGTAGCTAGATACTATATGACTGCTGCCCTGTAGCTAGATACTATACGACTGCTGCCCTGTTGCTAGATACTATATGACCGCTGCCCTGTAGCTAGATACTATACGACTGCTGCCGTGTTGCTAGATACTATATGACTGCTGCCGTGTTGCTAGATACTATATGACTGCTGCCCTGTAGCTCTATACTATATAAATGCTGCCCTGTAGCTAGATACTATATGACTGCTGACCTGTTGCTAGATACTATATGACTGCTGCCGTGTTGCTAGATACTATATGACTGCTGCCGTGTTGCTAGATACTATATGACTGCTGACCTGTTGCTAGATACTATATGACTGCTGCCCTGTTGCTAGATACTATATGACTGCTGCCCTGTTGCTAGATAATAACTGCAACAGTGTAGTAGAGTGTGGTTCTACTGTAGCTAGATCCTATCTACAACAGAGTAGTAGAGTGTGGTTCTACCGTAGCTAGATCCTATCTACAACAGAGTAGTAGAGTGCGGTTCTACCGTAGCTAGATCCTATCTACAACAGAGTAGTAGAGTGTGGTTCTACTGTAGCTAGATCCTATCTACAACAGAGTAGTAGAGTGCGGTTCTACCGTAGCTAGATCCTATCTACAACAGAGTAGTAGAGTGTGGTTCTACTGTAGCTAGATCCTATCTACAACAGAGTAGTAGAGTGTTGTTCTACTGTAGCTAGATCCTATCTACAACAGAGTAGTAAAGTGTGGTTCTACTGCTACATTCAGCTATGGCAGAGGGCCATAAACCAACCCTATAGATGTTTCCTATATACACATTCTACTGTATGTCCCTTTCATCAATTCCTGTAATGTTTGTTCTTTCCACAGACTTTCTCCTCCTGCGATAGGAGCCACAGTGAATGCCCTTCTCCAGACATATAGTGTACATGGAGGAGCCACAGTGAATGCCCTTCTCCAGACACATAGTGTACATGGAGGAGCCACAGTGAATGCCCTTCTCCAGACACATAGTGTACATGGAGGAGCCACAGTGAATGCCCTTCTCCAGACATATAGTGTACATGGAGGAGCCACAGTGAATGCCCTTCTCCAGACATATAGTGTACATGGAGGAGCCACAGTGAATGCCCTTCTCCAGACATATAGTGTACATGGAGGAGCCTGCATGAGAGAAACAGAAGTCTTCCCGTTCCATTCCATGCTCAATATAAACTGTGTGCAGGGTGTCAGTCTGAGGACGGGCAATCACCCAAACAGGGAGCCAGGTAGAGATGAGTTGGTCATGCATTCACAGTTATACTGCCTCTCCTCTCCTCTCCTCTCCCTGCCCTCTTCTTCTCTCCTCTCATCTTTGCAATCCTCTCCTGTCTCTGCCCTCCTCTCCTCTCCTCTCCTCTCCCTGCCCTCTTCTTCTCTCCTCTCATCTTTGCAATCCTCTCCTGTCTCTGCCCTGCCCTCCTCTCCTCTCCTCTCCTCGGCTCTCCTCTCCTCTCCTCTCCCCTCCCTTCTCTTCTCTTCTCTTTTCCTCTCCTCTCCTCTCCTCTCCTCTCCTCTCCTCTGTCTCTGTCTTTGCCCTCCTCTCCTCTCCTCTCCTCTGTCTCTGCCCTCCTCTGTCTCTGCTCTCCTCTCCTCTCCTCTCCTCTGTCTCTGTCTTTGCCCTCCTCTCCTCTCCTCTCCTCTGTCT